>NC_052486.1:12264316-12368529 GCF_009730915.1 Dioscorea cayenensis subsp. rotundata
CTTTGATAATCATCCAGGCATACCATGTACTCAATGAAATTCTGATTGTTGGTGAACTTCAAGAATCAAGCAAGAAAATGGTAGCAAGATTTATAGCTTCCCAGGTTATTGGCATGAATGAACTTTGTCTGAGCTTCCACAATCCAGACTAATAGCTTCCATAAGGTTTGAACTTTGATTGAGCAAAAAGGCACATTATCTTGTGGATGTTTTCACAAATTTATTCCTATATCCAGTGACAATAGATATTATTATTTTTAATTATTCCATATTTGTTTCGAAGATTTCTCACTGAATTGCCACAACGACCATATTTTCTTATGAATCTGTAATTAAACTTTTATAAGGAATTTTTAATTCAATTTTAATCAAAATGTGCATGAATAAGTTGACGTTCTCTTCATGAATGTTTGAAAATTTTCACGTTTTTTATAGGCCAAGGGAAGATATTAAACCTTCATAAGGTCATGTGAATAGATACCTAGTGAGAATAGATTTTATTATTATTATTATTATTATTATTATTATTATTATTATTATTATTATTGTCAATAAGGGGCAAGACCATATTTTCTCAAGAATCTTTAATTAAATTTTTGTAAGGTTTTTTAATTTAATTTTAATCATAATGTGCATGAATAAATACTGTAAAGATATATAAACAAATATGATTTTTACAAAAATTAGGAGATAGTTTTTTTTTTAATAATGTATGAAATAAATTTTTAAGAGAATTAGGAGATGATATTTAGTTGGGGGATAAAATTGGAAGTTTAAGTCATTTTTAAGAATCGTAAATTTGAGAAAAATATTTATTTAAGTTGTCTAATGTGTTTAATTGTGTTTGAGTAGCAATTCAACATTAAGTTATATATGTGGGAAAATAATAATTGATTATTGTGTTTCCACAATGTAGTGTACAAGTGTATAACTCCAAGATTTTGAATTTGGCTGATAGTTATTCAAAGTTTACAAGCTTCTCGATTTGGATCTAAATCTTCCATCAACAGTACACATTTTTCTTTATACTTACCATGACAATACAAGATATTTGGCTCATGTTTTTTTTTAAAATTTTTTTTTTTTGTTAATAAGATTACATTGTGTCATTTATATTCATTTAAATAACTTTGCTTATCTTCTTGCTTATGTGGACTTATTTTTTAATTTTAATTGTTATTTTTATTGTTAAATGAATGATAATATCTACACATGATTTTAATAGAGCAAAAAACATAAAAGAAAATAGTATTTATCTAAACTTCACTTTATTACTTTTGAAACTAAACAGAATTGTTCAATAGATAAAGACAAATATTAGGCAAATGCTCACTTAAACGAGCATGAATATATACTAGAACAATATATAAAAGTAGCTGAAAATTACATAAATTTTGCAATGAAAGAGCAATGGTTTGTTAGTGGTGATAGAATTAGATGCCCTTGTTTGAATTCTCAGAAACATATGTTTCTAAAACATGATGATGTGCGGTGATACTTATACAACAGTGGATTTTGTAATGAGCCAATATCTAGTGTTGGACAATCATTAAGAAATAGGCAGGAGGTTGACAAACAATCTTTTGAAGTAGCAGTAGAAAACCCTTATGCTATCATGGTTTGGGATGCTTTTTACTCCAATTTTGACTCAAATATAAATTGTGTTAATGAGTTGTGTGTGGAGCAAGAATCTATTATAAGAGCACCAACCTTTTTTTTTTAATGAATGATGCCAACAAACCATTGTGGTCTGGTTTCACAAAACACACAACATTATCAGCAATGTCGCATCTTTTAAATTGCAAATCAGAGTTCAACATCAATGAAGCTTATTTTACTCATCGACATATCACAAAGCGGTATAAGCAACAGAGGACACACCCAGTAGAATTATTATCTCGATGAAAGAAGAATACACGACGGCCTTGAATATCTGAAAATTCATGTGCTTAACACCGCATGTCATTGCTTTTATGGAAAAGAATTTGAAGTAAGGATCATCGTTCAAGATACTATCATCCTCGATATAAACACAATAATTCAGAAGAGAAGGTTTCAAAAATTCCTTTCAATATTTTGTGTTACTTCCCACTTATTCCTAGGCTTCAAAAGCTTTTTGTATATGTTAAAAATGTTATGGGCGAATATTATTTGAGATGCTACAATTAAAGTTCTCTGCGAGTAATAGTTCATCCCGCTGGAGTGAAGAGGCATAGTGTATTTCACCACAAGGCAAACATGAATCTTTTGCCAATGAAGTAAGGAATGTCATATTAGGGCTATGCATAGATGGTTTTAACCCTTTTAAGCCGGGTGCAAGACCCTACTCTTGTTTATGTTTTTAGTGTTATATTTCAATTTTTAATTGAAATGAAATGATCAAGGCTGAGTTATTAAATTGAATTAAAAAATAAATTAAACTTTAGTTTTTTTACAAGTAAAATTTCATATAATTTTTTATTAAAATACATATTTTTTAAAAATTTAAAAATCCACTAATAAGAGTAACTCATTTTAATTTAGAATGGGTATAAAATTAAGTGATCTATATAATTGACATGGATATGAGGAGGAATAGTGCCTTAATTTTTTTTTTAAGTGGTCCACATAAAAGAACATGAGGACGAAATGACAGTTTTTTATTTATATCTTCATAAAAATATAATTTTCCTATATCATATATACCAATTGGTATAAGTAGGGAGCAAAAAATATAGACCTTTTAGAAATATTTTTATATAAGTATATTTTTTTAATATGCAAATAATAATATTAATATTTATATTAATAATCTTAATAATAATAAAGCCGAGAGGTCAAACAAAATATTTTTTGCACAAAATATAGTTTTTTATTCGATATAAACGAATTTATAAAAAACCAAATGGCCAAACAATAGATTTTCATAATATTTTTCCTAAAAATATAATTTTTTAAACCACATGTATCTGTTAGTAAAATGGTTTAATCTCTCATTCATTTATTTTAAAATAGTTATTTTTATTTGAATTCAAATAACTCTCATTTATCTCATTTTGAATTATTTCCTTATTTTTAGAGACTTTATTAGAGATATTTTATATTAACACTCCAATAAATATTACTATTAATAAATTTATAAAAAGTGAATCAAACTTTGATAGGTTGGATAATAAAGTTTTTTCAAAATTTATTGAACTAATATGTACTTTTTTTTATTAATTTAGACTAAATTTTAAAATCTGGGATAGGCAATTAAAAGTATTTTGGGTTTAGATTATTGGAGTAACTTTTGATAGTCATTGAAGAATTTTTTTATACTGATTAAGGGCTATCCTAAAAAATAATTCAATATAAGAATTACTATAAATATTTTTACAATTGCAATTAAAAATTCAAGCTTTGTTGTTTTAAATTTATTTATAATTTTCTAAAAAAATAATTATGAATTTTATTTTAATAAGAGGTTTTATAAATAAAAAAATATTTAGTTTTTAAAATTTTTTATAATATTTTAACTAAAAATAACCGGATTTTAATTCAATAAGAAGATATTTCTAAAATTTTTAAATAATTTGAATTTATCTAAATTTAATTTAAATTTTTTAAATCGATTGCCGAAATTCCAAATAAATATCTTTTCTAATCTCAATTCTTTCTCAATCCTTCTTACTCTCTCATCAATGCTAAGGCGCCTCTCTTGGCCATTGTTGCTTATTTCCTCTCTTGCCTCATATCTCCAATGATGTCACCACTGCCTCATCTTTGGTATGTTTCTTTATTACAAAGTTTAAATGAGTTTTGTTATTGTTAATTTTTTTTTATTTTTGTTTGTGTCATTTCTTGCCTAATCAAAGATCTTGCGAATCTCCAAGTATTTGTATGTGGGTACCCATACTAGAGTACTTGGTTAATAAAATCTTGATCTTATTATTTAATTAATCGATTTGCTTCTAATTTTTTGGTTTTCGCTAGTTTAGTAAAGATTGAAATATTGAATCGACTATTCCAATTGGGAGAAAAGCGACATCAACTTCAACCATTAGTTTAGGATTTCAAACTGGAGAAGAGATTTATTTTCTTTTCAAATGTTTACCACCGGTAGTGATTCTTGTGTTCTTTTGACTTAGTTATGTATTCTTTTTCATTATTATTATTTTATAATGAAAAATTGTTGTGATTTTGATGGTTTCTTGATTAGCACTCGCCATAGGTTAATTAATTTTTACATAATTTTATTGTATCTATTATTAATTTTTGTGTTGCATACATATAAAATTATATCTTGAACTTTATTTTTGATAATTTTCTCTTCTTATAAATTAATATTTATTATTTTTAAAAACTTTTATTTCTGGTCTTATTGAGGCAAGCTCTACAACAATAAATTCTATCAACACAAGAGTTACATTAAGGGTTTGAATGGAAGCTACAAGTAGTTATCTATTCTAATATGAATTATTTAAGAATTCTAAGTTTTTAATGTCATTGGAATATCTTATGATATTGAAAATTGTTAGTCCATGAGACTAGTTTATGAGTGTAAGTTGTGTTAATTGTGGTACTTTTCTTTTTCGCTGACAATATTGATTTAATTTTGTTTATGATATATTTGACAAGTTACTTTCAAAATTAAATTTTAATAATTTATATAAGTTATTAAAAATCCACTAAAACACGTTATGACAAATAACATTAATGTGAGTTGAGAAACCTATTGATGTTAGAATTACCAAGGTTGAAGGTGGTTGAGAGATACCTTTAAGGTAGGATGAATCGTTCCTCTGACTCTCCCTATTAGATTAACCCTACCTTGAGTTTCACAAAGTTTAGAGCAATCATATGAGTTTTATTGAAGAGAAAGATTGCCACCAAAGCTTATATCGGATTAGGGGCTAGTTAGCTTGAGAAAGTGATTAGTCTAATTTAGGAAACTTGGGTCATCTTATGATTGCGATCCTTAGAGTATTCAAGCCATCATATAGAACTTTAGTAAAGAGAGAGATCACCACTAAAGCTTTGTAGGGGACTAGTTGTTGATTGGCTTGAGGATTGACATATTTGGGGATCAATGGTTTATGGAAGGAAAGTAAATTTCAGTAAATTGAAAATAAAAGAAGGAAAACATGTCAAGGATCCTAAGAAAGGCTTCTACATGAAATAAACATTATGGTTTGAATCATTTTGTGCGATTAATGATAACTGCTTGATACTATATATTTTCTTATCAAATTCCTTAGGATTTTTCTTATTCTTTGAATGAAACTTGTATAATCTGGTACTTGATTCATTCATTCTTTATAATCGAGTGTTAAATACCATCTAGATACCAAATAAAATAATTTTGGACCATTTTAGAGGCATTTCAGGTCAAAATTGAAGAATTAGAGCAACTACAATTTGAACTACAACCGTGATTTGAACTCCACCAACCTATCCTTAAAGAAATGCAAAATAAGAAGCAACTAGGAGGGAACCCCGACTGTGATTCCTTTTGTAGGAGGTTGCCATTAACATTATAGAAGGCCCTGGTTCATTTTAGTGCAAGAATTGACCATGCCTGTGGTTATTACACTAGGAGCCATGGTTCCTTATACAGGAGGTTGTGATTAGCTTTCTAATGGATTTTTCAAGATATTTTTTGACATAAAACCATGGCCACAACCATGGTTAGGTCATAACTAACATCAATAAATACATGATCAATTATCTCAAGAGGAGATCTTTGAGAATCTTTGGAGACCCTTCTAGAACATTCTCACAGACCTTTATAGAGTTATTAGAGGGGTTTTCAATCCCAATTCTAGAGAACAAGATTGGAGAAAGTTCCAGCAAGATCAAAGCCGAAGGCTAAATTTGTAACATCCCAACTTTTGACAGATTTGATGTAATTTTATTTTGAGGTTACTTTGAATTTTTTTTTGGAGCTTTTTGGAAATGATTTTGATGAGTAAAGTATTGATTTTGACTTGTAAGGACCTTCATGGCAATGATTTTTATATTTGAGGGGGTTAAATTTACTTTTCAAGGACTTCGATGCAAAGTTTTACGGCAGAGCAAGGACTAAAAGGGAATTTCATGGAAAAAGAAAAAAAAGGAAAACAAAAATGTTATCTCAATACAAGACAAAATTCTATTTATGACACATAAATTTGCAATGTGTAAAAATGTTGCAAATTTGTGACACTAATTGCATTAATGTGCAACAAAAAACCAAAAACGTTGTAGAAATTAAAGAAACAAATTACGTCTAAAAACAAAGACCATCCAAGAATGTCACAAAATGCGTTGCAATATTTTGAGGCCCAAAGGCATGGTTAACTAATGTTGCAAAGGTTTGCAAACTTGCAACATATTTTGCGAGCAATTGAAAGTTGTCGTTTATTTAAAATAATTTGCGATGCTTTTTGCAACATGTTTGAATGAATATTATAAATAGAGCATGCAATTGGTTTGTGACATATATTGCGACACATTATTTGCAACAATCTATTAGCATCGCAAAATGTATCTCAAAGTTTAACAAAATAATAGCAGTCAAATTGAATAGGAATGGAATAAGTTGGAACATAACTTTTGTAGAAATAACTTCAAGAATTTTTTATTATTTTAATTATTTACATTCATCTTGGGTAGAAATTCTGTATTTGCTCCTTCATTTTGTTTACTAGTTAGAAGTAATTTTCATCATGAAAAATTAAAGATGAGACAAACTTAGATCATACAAGTTCACTAAATATTTTAATGAAATACAAGTACAACAACAGATTATAAATCACGACATCTTTTCATCCTAAAGTTCTGTTTGCCTTTAACTAATGGGGCAATATTTACTGTAAACATCTTTAGAATCGGAAAACACTAGTTTGATTTTAAACTACTCAAGTGATAACCTATTTGATTTTTCTCTTTTTATATGCACTATTTTTCCTTTTTCTAATGAGAAAATCTGATGAAATTACCCCCAAAAAAGGAAGCATGGTTATTTGGTGAAGAAATACCCAACATTTAAACTAATTGGTCTAATTGCCCCGAAAAAAAAAGCATGGTTATTTGCCTAACTAACTATCCCACCAAAATAAAAATAAAAATAAAAAGACACACATTGTGAAACTAATACCTAGCACTAAAACAAAGGACACACTCAGCACTGAAGCCCATCATCTTGCGATCCCTTCTTCAACACTGAAAGCCTAAGTCAACCCTTCTTCCTCTCCGGTGCAGTTTTGCTGGTCCTCCAATCCCTCCATCCAATTTGCCCCTTTTTTCCCATTCTCTCCAAAGAGAAGCCCTTTTACTTCTATGTCAATCTCACCAAGGTTTAATGGCATTATGTTGAAATCACTCTAATCTTGCTTGAATCCCTTTGTTTGATGATGATCTCGAGTGTTTTCTATTTTTCTTTGCATTTTTTATTCAAATAAAGGATGTATGCATCTCGATCTTGATTTCTTGGTGGCTTTCCTTGTTTTGTGAATTCGATCTCTCCCCCTTTAGTTTTTCTTGATGTGTAATAGATTCAAATGATAAGATGATAGTATCGCTATCTATAACACTAGATTCTCTTGGTTCCGAGGATGCTTTTGATCATTTGGATTGCTGTTTCTTGTGAATTGATGGAAAGATTTGCATTTTTATGGATATTTCGATGGTTTTTTTTTCTTGTTGATCTCTTAATGTGATTCTTATAATAACGACATTTACTTCATTAATTGGTATGTTTTGTCAATCTATTTGCCACCGTCAAACTATACCTTTTGCTGTTGAGTTTTGTTGATGATGGGATCGACATTTTTAATTCATTGGTTGTAATGCTTTTTTCCATTATCTTTTGTGGTTGGTGTGGATATTCCTTTTAAATTTGGTACAAAATTATTTGAGAATTTCCATTGTTTTTTTTCCATTTCAATGGTTGACCTTCTAGTTTTTGGAAAAAAAACAATACCTGTTTAGTACCTCAAGAGTGGAATTGATTCCATAAGAGACTAATGCAGGCCATATTATACTCTATTTCTTTGTTGTATGTATGAGACATAACACTATTGCTTATTTCTTGCTATGTGTATGTATTATTATAGGGGATTATATAGAACAGTGAAGATAGAGTTGCACTTTGCATAGGATGAAAACGTGAAGCTCTTTAGTGACATCAGCGCTCTTACAAACGCCATCTCTGCAAGTAAGATGCTTGTAGGTTTTTGAGTTTCTTTTTTCTTTTTTTGGAAAAAAATTATGTTGAACACACTTAGTTGTTCTTGACTGTGTAGATACAGCTCAATTTAATTGGTGCCAACATTCAATCCTTGTGTCACGCCCCCGAACCCAACTTGCCAGACCCAGTGCACTGACAAACGGCCGCACACCCACAAGGCCGACACCCAGTAGGTGTGCAAGGCCTCAGAATCTAAACACACAACGGGAAACACAAAGTTCATAATTTCAACATCCAATAGAAGCTATTATCATATACATAAATCAAATACTCACACAACTAGACAATTAACTCAAATTTAGAAACGGAACATAATAACTCACTAGCCCACTTAGATGCCTGTTGCACTATTTACTCCAGATCAGAAAAAAATTCAACAACAAGATTATGAGCTTGGGAGCCCAGTAAGTAACCACTAAAAATATTGGGATCACAAAATGCTCAATAATCTTTAAAAACATACAAAATGTAACATAATGAAATAAATATCAAAATAAACCCAAAATAAAAAATAATTCAAAACAGATTTAATTTACCAAAATAACGAGCATATAAGTCCCAAACAACTACGCCAAAACAAAACATCAGTACTCATTTATTTAAACTCGGTGACCCGAGTCAAATTTTAGAACTCATAGGATTACCCTCGATGACCCGAGCCAGAATATCAGAAGCCATTATTCTTCACCGATGAAACGGTGCCAAACTATAGTTTCTATGTCAGAAGTACGTGTCGACACGGTTAGTGTTTAACCCCCAGTGACTGGGTTATTGCACAGTTAATTGGGGACTACGAGTTTCTATAACAAAATATGTCAGGTCCAAAATCATCGTCAACGCAATAATATAAAAATTTAGTGATCCCATTTTCTAACAAAAATTAATCCAATTATATCAAATAATTAACTATCAATTAACAGAATATTCCACACAATTTAACAAATTAATAAAATCTGGAAATAATATTAAAACAAATATATCATTTCTCAGCGCTTCAAGTAAATGCAAATATTCATGAATTAAACAAATAAAATAATTCAAAAACAATACATCATGAATCCTTATTTTCCTATATGAAAATTTTTAAATAATGGATGAAAATATGATATCAGGAAATTTGCTAAAAATTTAACTAAAAAGAAAAGTTTATAATGATCACATGCTTCAAAAAGTATACATAATTAAACTTTAATAACTATTGAATAAACCATATAAATAACCAACACAAAGAAAAACTATTAAATAACCAAAAATTAAAAAAACTAAATAATTAAATAACTAATAAAAATACAAATTATCAGAAATTAAATAAATATTAAATAAAACTAACTCAATGGAATGATAATTTATCAAGAGTCAAAATGTATATATATATATATATGGGTATTTATATGTGGTTTACTTACCTGTCTAAGGCCAAAAACTAATACACCCTATATTTGAGAGCACATTCCAAAAGTATTAAGACGCTAAACATGCTAAAAAAAATACACAAGGATATACAATGGATCAAATTCCTGTACTAACTATCATAATACTTAAAACATCCAACAATCCAATATATATATAAATATATGTGTTAATTATTCACACACAAAACTTCTCCACTAATCCTTATGAAATCAAAGCAAGCACAGTATCTAAATCCTCAAATCAATTTAATATATATTGTAAATAAAGCACACAAAACTTCAACTGATCATCTATACATAAATTTTCATTTTTTTTCCACTCAAACCACAAAAGCATCTACCACACAAGGATAGTTTCTAATGGAAAAAAAAAAAAAACAAAATCAATGGCATTATCATCATAAAAATTCATCAGCATCTGCACTTTAATAACTAATAAAATAATAAAAAAAACTACAAAACTATGCTTCATTATAATAAAAAAAGAATATATATATACATTATCATTATGTAAAGATTTGGACAACTCTACACAGATCATGAAAGCAATTATAACCTATCAATTTAATATATATATATATATATATATATATTGTGTGTGCTAAGTAAGTGGACGCCAGCACACTAATTACAAATCCACATTCAAATGAAAAACAAAATTTGAGAAAAAAAAATTCATGATTTTTCGCCAAAAATAACAATAATAATAATGTTTAAAACATAAAGAAGTTGCACATGAACGAAGGCAACAACAAGCACTTAAATTAATGTAGAAAAACCACTATGCAATGGCCGGTTTTATCATGCAATAATCAAACCACTAAGCACATATCATAACCCTAAACAAGAACATTTAGCAATACCACGACAAGATCTAGGAGATAAAAAGAATTTCACCCCTTAGCCCTAGATCCTAGAAAGAGAATGCTTACCTCACAACGAAAGTGACACAAATCCCTTGACGAAGAGACCTATCCCTGTACTGGCCACTGGCACCACACATCAAAAAGGGAGAAGAGAAAAGAGACTAGATTTCTCCCGCTTTCTTAATCCAAAAGAAAATCTATATCGGAAGAAACGAGGAGACCTACGGCTAGGTTTTGGAAAATTGAAAAATATAGAATATAAAAGGGTTTCCTTTTTAATCAACATAACTGCTAAGCATACAAAATTGATAAAAATATATTAATGGTGTGGGGCCCACACCTTGTCTATTTTGCTAAATGTTATTGATTTATAGGTTGGTGCCTCCTAGACAATGAACTTGCATAAGTTAAATTGAAAGTCTCATTTCTTGAATGGAAAAAGGAGAGTTTTATTTGATGTTCATTTATAAGTGGTTATCTCCATAGGCGACTTGTGAAGTGTGTCATTGATATAATGAAATCTTGCAGCATTGAATGGTAATATTATTCTACATGTAGAATTAGGGTGTAGCATTGAGCTACAAAAACCCTATCTATCTCTTTTGTTGAGATTTTTCTTGGTATTATTTTTCCCTATGCCATTTTTTATGATATCCTTTCACTATGAGAGTGTGCAATGCTAGCACACTGGTTTTTGTTCATTTTTTATAATTTCAAACTAAGTTAAAAAATAGAGGAAATCATATCCATTAGATTTGAGTTCTAGAACTAGTAATCCAAGATAAGTCTGATTTTATGTAATCAGTCTTATCGAGGAGTTTAACCTAAAGTTGACAAGAAATATTTCCGTCTTCAGTATACAAAAATCCACATTTTTTTGCGATTTGAATTTAATTTTTGGGCAGATTAAATTTTCTAGAATCTCATTGGCATTGTTCATTTTCAATTGGTAAAGTCTATAAAATTTTTGTATGGATTCTTCTTACTACTATTTTTGTTCACATACCTTTTCTTGTTCCAGAAATTTATGACCTCAGTGATTCCAACCTTTGAATCTGATTAGACTATGGATTTTGACCTTGGAAGTTCAAGCAACTAATAACAAGTGTGTTAATTGAACTTTCTCTCGTTACTACTGGTGTTCACTTTTTGTAATTTGACTCTCTTTAAGCACTACATGGTTGTTTACTTTTCCTAGGCTTGACAATTTTGTAATTGTCATGTGGACATTTTGCATGAGTAGATTAAGATACTGGTTACATCTGATATCTTGCCATGTCCATGTTGAGGTTGATATCCACTTGAAAATTATGTCAATTGACAATTATTTTGTGAAGATTATCAATTGATAACATTGAATGACCCTTTTTGTACATGTGGTGTTCAAACTTATGTCTGGCACTATGGTGCATATGGTGTTGGTTTCATACAATTGATAGTTACGATGCCACTTTAAGCTAAGACTTATGGACAAATAACCAAAAAATAATTATTAAACAACTTAAATTGAAAGGTTTACTTCGACGTACTAGGATTATGACCTTAACCAAAGGCGAGAAATTAGTTTGGAGTAGATATCTAACATACTTCAAACTCAAAGTAATCAATAGCTCGATAATAGTAGACTAGTCATCCGAGATAAATTTATTTAATCAGTTATTCTATCTCAAGCCTAATTTTCATTAAGGAATGCATCATGTGGCACAAGCCCTTGACTTGCTTTTTGGAATTTATATTATATATTTACAAGTAGAGAGTGTGACAACTTTAACTAAGATAAGGTAAGGCTTATTCCAATAATCCATTACCTTACACCCTTCTTCTCTCTTATACATATATACACACACACATTGACTATTTTGAAGGTCCAGCAACTAATTGTTGTTGTGAGTTATTGGCATGACAAAGGAATTTTTCACAGAGACTTGAAGGTTAGTACTTAAAATATGATTATTTTCATTGATGTAAACTCAGAAAGTTTATTTCATAGCTAAAAAATGTACTAGTTAATGCAAAAGGAAACATAAAGATATCAAATTTTGGTATCAGTGCTTTGCCTCAACATCTTGGAGTACGTAAAAGTTAATTTTATGTAACTCTTCATGTAATTCTAAATGTAATTTTTTCTTTGTCAGATTATGAGAGCTTAAATCCCTAATCATCATTTCATTCTTCAATTTGCGTAAATGTTGATTAGGGTTTTCATATGATGATCAGCATGAAATTTAATATAACATTGTAGGAGTTTCAATTAGGTTTATTTGAAAATGGAAATTTATTGAATAATTTCAGCTCATATATGGTACATTTTTCTCTTCGCATCATAATTTAGCTCAATTAGGTTTATATCATTGTAGAATTTTCAACTAGATTTTTTTCTTATAATTATGTAAATGTCATGGAGGTGTTTTAGCTAGTGGTTATGTGTTATTATTCAGTGAGTTATTCTTTAATGGTCTTTCCAAGTTGATGATATTTTATCGACTTGATTGTGTTTATTTGTACGAAATAGGGTGAAAGCGTGTTGCATCATTTGTTCATTCTAATTTTAGGAGAAATATTGCTTCTACAACTCCATCATCTTCTTGTCCATCTGCTGGGAAAGTACCTCCAAATCCCCAATGAACTATAAGCTCAGGGTCCCACTCTTCAACTGCTCATGTGCATGCAGGTTGTCAAGGCTCCTCAGAACACGTTGATACATGATCCTTCATTCCAAAACATGTCCCGCCTCCATAACTAGCAAGGCCCCCAAGGGTGTTCAAATGAATCTTGAAGGTGGTTCTAACTCGTAAATAGATGAATCCCCTGAGGAGGGTACAGAGGCCCACAAAATGAATGTGATGTTTTGGATTATTACATTAGATACTTTTATAACTTTCTATTGTCATATTAGATGTTTAGACTATAATATTTTGTATTGGATTGTCATATCAGATGTTGGGACTATTACATTTTGTATTGGTTTGTCGTATTAGATATTTAGACTATTATATTTTGTATTGGTTTGTTGTTCTGGATACTTATAGATTGGAATGCTTATTTTGGAAAATATTATAAAAGTTGTTGTTGAGCATTGTAAATTAGTCTTTAAAATAAGCATGTAAAAAATGTTTCAAAAAATATTGTAAATAATCACAAATAGTGTTGCAATTTGGCTTCTCATGAATAATCAATTTGCGACAATTAAAATGTGTTGCAAATTGTCTTACAAAGTTGCAATAAAATTTATGATAATCAAAATGTGTTGCAAGAAATGTTGCAAAAAGTCCCACACAATTGCAAAACAATTTGCAACATACAAAATGTGTCATAAAACAAATGTCGCATATCGTTGCAAATATTGTCTCAAAAGACATATGAATTACGATGAGATTTGTAACATTTTTGTTTTGTGTCACAAATATTGCAACACATTTTTCAAAAGTGTCTCAAAAATTTGCGACATCTGAAATGGGACAAATTTTTGTGTGTTACCGATTATGTTCCATATTGTATTATGCTACACATTTTTTGAAATTTTTTTAAAAAAATGTGTAGCAAAAACCATTTTTTTCATATTGACACTTGGTGAAGTCTGAATAAGCCTAGCGGATGGGAATGCTCTCAGTGGTGATGGGTTGGTTTACGAACCTCAGTTTGGGTTAAGTCAAAGCATTAACTCATCATCACCTTTCATTTTTTTTTTTTTAAAAAACTATGGTTGTTAGTGTGAAGCTTTAATTACCTTCACCAGTGAAATGGAAAGCCTCAAAGGCTTCTTAAAACCATCCATGGTGTCTTGTAGAGAAGAAATTGGAAACATGGGAGGAAGGAAGGGGACGAATTCCGATGAGGCGAGAGAAATAAAGGTATAGTTTTATCTTGATTTTACTAGGCTTTCACTTGAAGAGTGGTGGTGGTATTGTATGTGTGCAAGAGTATATTTATATTTAGTAGTGGTGATGGTAGAGAGTTTATGTTTGGAGGTTGGTTGATAGTTGTAGGTGTATGTATAGAGGAGATGTAAATGGACGCTACTAGGAAACATGATGTTGAAGAGAAGATGATGAAGGTAATATATTTTGGTCAGAAGATAAAAAGGAAGGTGATGGTGGCTTAGACAGTTGCATGGTATGCTTATATATATATGCACATAGGTAATTGCATGCAAGGTGACATGCATGGGGTTCATGCATGTCTTTAGAGGAAGGGAGTGAGTGTTCAAGAGGATGAGGTGATGGTGGCATGTAGGTTAGAAGTTGAAGAGAGAAACCGTGGAGGTGAAGGAAGAGATAATGAGGAGAAATTAAAAATTATAATTATACTTGGGAAGTCATGCATGCATGGCTAGAAAGGAGGAATTTGATGGTAAGAGAGAGAGAGAGAGTTAGTTAGTTTAATGGTTATAGAGGAGGAGTGTGATAGTTGGAGAGGTAGAGGTGAAGATGAAGATAGTGGTGTGGTGAAAGAAAATGGAGTTGTTGATTAATATGGTTTAATCATAGTCTAAAATGGAGATGATGGAAGTTTAGAGAGTGAAGGTGGTGTTAAATGGTTGAGTTTGAGCTTGGGTTGTGTAGTTAAGTCAAATGATGATAAGTTGATTCAATCAAGTTGACTTAAGTTGGTGGGGCTTGAACCTAATTGATTGGTGAGTTTGTATTACAGTAATGGTTGAATTGATGAAATTAGGCTTGCATTGCTTTAGTGTAAGGTGATTCAGTTAAACCGAATGGGGTTATTTAACCAGTTTGGAGTCAGATTGGATCTATTTGATTTGAGCTGAACCTGGTTTAGGTCTTGGTTCAGTGAAATTGGGCTGAATTGGTTCAGTGAGGTATGGGTTTAATTGAACTAACCCGGTTTAGGAGAATTTTATAAGAAATGAGCTTGGTTCAAACTGGTTTGGCACAATTAGAGTTAGCTCAAATCGGTTTAAGTGGGTTTAACTCGAATTGAGTTGATTTAAGCCCAATTAATTGGTTTTATGTGGGTTTTGAACCTATTCAAATAATTTAGACATTGGTTTCATGTTTTAAACCGATAAAACGAGAGGGTTCATTTAGCAGAGTCTTCCATTATTTTACTTAGACATTCTCATGTGTAAATAGATATTAGCTATTAGTTATTAGTTTTTACTTGTTATTAGTATTTATTGTTTTATTACTATTTATAGGCCAAAGTCTAGAAGAGAATGGGAGAGTTCTATAATAAGGAACCCAGTCAAGCCTGAAATCCCCAGAAAAACCATGTGAGTTGGTAGTGGATGTTTTCAAAAGAAATGTTTGAAATAGTTATTTAAAATTATTTTATAAAACTCTATCTAGTGTGATATTTTGCTTTCTGTAATTGAGTATAAATGCTACAGTTTATTTTTAATTCAGATTCATGATATTCTTTGAAACTATGGTTTTGGATATGCATCAAATAGTATGCTCCTATTTTGTCATTGGATGATTTATGACATATGTATACTCAATTATGATTTTTTTTTTGCCAAAAAAGGCAATTAAAGCAAAAAAGAACTTGATTGTATGAGGTCCTCTTGTGAATATTTTTGAAGTTGCTTTAATGGTGACATCTGTGTGATGGGTAGCCACGCATGGGAGGTTTCTTATGGTTTGACTTGTAAAGAAGCGGCATGGGTGAATATTTCCCCCACTCAAAATGCACGGAGAGAACTTGATGGGGAGCTAAAGAGTTAGAGGGACGTCTCTATGTGGCATGAGTCACCGTCAGTGATAAGTGCTTGAAGATGCAAATTTTGTATAACAATTGCACTACATTTAGCATGTAATTTCATATTTTTAGAGCCAAACTAGTACAAAATTGTATTCTTTTGATCGCTAAAGGTTTTAATTGTATTTTAGGGTGAAGGAGCAAATATGTAGGCGGTTTGAGGTAGATCATACCAAAATATAAGTTTCAAGAACATCACCATGGCCTCATCAAGGCCATGGTCCAACCTTGCCAGTATGTAGAATCCACAGGACGACATCACAGGAGCCACAACGGGCTTCACAATGGCCATTGTACACATAACGCCTGTGGTGATAGCGCACAACGCCCAGTGTTAGACCGTGCTATAGAGTGAAACTTATGGCCCAAGAAAGGATTTTGATCACAACGACCCGAACAATAGCCGTTGTGATCCCATAGCAGACTCGATTATAAATAACCCTATGTTTTCTAATTCAAAGGGGTTTTTTTAATTAGGGTGGAGACAGCCAAATTTCTGGAGTTTAGCATGGCTGGAGAAAAGATTCAGCCTGATTATAGTGGATTTCGGCGAATTCCTCAAGAAGAAGTCAATGCACATTTATAGTAGAGAGAGTGCAAAGAGATTCGGTGCCATCTTGAAGTCCTTGGGATCTTCTCAACCTCAGCCATCAGAGATCTATTGGAGGGAATTAGTTTTAGGATTTTTAATACTTTTCTTGTAGATTCTTTATATTCTTTGATAGTTATTCTTATATCCATGAGAGGACCGAATTCCAAGGGGAATTGTATGTCAATGTACCTGGTCTTTTACTTGTGAATATCAATTTCATTGGTAATATATTATTCTTTCTAGTTGATTAATATTCATTGCATGTTTTCTTAATGATTAATGTGTTGATGTTGTTGATGTACTCTCCACAAGTACACGGATCATTACAAGTAATAAAGTGGTACCCCACAAGGGGGTAGGGTTCTCGAACCTCAGGGACTGGACTTCTAGTACTAATTGATCCTCTAATGTCTAATCAACTGAAATGGTGATGAAGGTATTAACTACTACAAGAATAAGAACAAAGGATGGAAGAACTAAGTAGATTAGGGTTGAGTGTCAATAGTAGGAGGACAATGCCCGAGGATGATCCCTAAGTACCTAAGATACTGATTTGAGTCTAATGCCTACTAGGGTGCATTCTAAAATCCTCGTGGGTGTTTAAGAGCAATGTTCTACAAGTATAACTACGGGCTTCATACACACCAAGTTATGTAATAACACTAGGTAATAGCAACTACGGTAATTCACACAAGTCAAGTTTTATACAAGCATCTAAGCAAATCAAGCACGCCAAGTTATGCAAACGCATGAATAAACACAAGAAAATAATAGAACTCCATAGACATTAGAACTCAAGTGGTCAAAGTATCAAAATAACATAGTTCACAATCCTGGTGCACCGTGGAACGGTTAGCCCCTCATGAATTCATACAAATGAGAGAGAATAACAAGCATAAGGAAGAAAGACATATAGACTTTCCCCTCTTTACAAAATCTCCTCAAATGTTTATTAAAAGCTCCATGGAATGGGCAACTCCACTCCTCCGACGTCTCTAACTCACCCTTGATCTCCTTAGCTTAAGTGGTGGCTACTGGTCATCATTCCTTCGAAGGTTCCTCTGCTGGAGAAGAGAACTCGAGAGCAAGAAATGTTGAGTGATGAGTGCAACTCAGACCATATTTTCTTACCCTCAATTCATGGCTTTTATTGCCTTTTAGCACATCCTTGTATACATTCAATGTTATTCTGGGTATATTTGTTAATGATGCAGGAATTGAGGAGCTCGAAGTAATTAGTAGTGAATCTAGTTACCAATCTAGTGAAGATTAAAGAAATGGCTAAGTGTTCAAGCTCAGCACGGACAGAGCACAGTCGTGCTCTATCCCCCTGAATATCCCAGCCTTATGCCGATCAGTTTATAGGGGAGTGTCACCAGGGCGAACACGATTGGAGCATGCTCGTGTCCCTCCCTCTGGAAATCTCAGGCTGGAGTTATTTTCTACTCAACGGGGGAAGCACGCAATGGGTGATCCTAGCACAATCATGTTCAAGTAAAGCACGGCCATGCTTCCTCCCACTGGAAATTCCAGGCCAGCACTTAGCCGATTCACTCAAAAACCTTCCATGGAAACATGGTCTAAGAACGATCATGTTTAGCCCGTGTCAAACTCGAAGACAACCCTTTTTAACTCCAATTTCTAGGGTTTTACTCTCATCTTTCATTGGGGGATTCTGATCTCCACCGGGAGGACTT
Organism: Dioscorea cayenensis subsp. rotundata; assembly: GCF_009730915.1. Classification (NCBI taxonomy): domain Eukaryota; kingdom Viridiplantae; phylum Streptophyta; class Magnoliopsida; order Dioscoreales; family Dioscoreaceae; genus Dioscorea; species Dioscorea cayenensis. The sequence continues at coordinate 12,282,796 of NC_052486.1, forward strand.
TGAAGAAAGTGAAGATCAGGCTTCACCATACCTTCTAAAGGGATTAAGGAAGAGTTGGAGGAACAAGAGAAGTGGGATTAGCATACGGAGTTCGGTGAGGAAGATTATCTTGAGGAGAAGGGAGTCATGTCTTCTTTCTCTAGTTCTTCGTCTTTGTTTTTCTCACTGTACCCATCCATGAGGGGCTAACCGTCCATGGTGCCCAGGATGTGAACTATGTTGTTTTGTATGCTTTGACCACTTGATTTTAATGCTTCCGGAGTTCTTTTAGTTTCTTGTGTTTAATCTTGTGTTGCATAACTTGATGGGATTGAATTGTACAGTTGCTTAGGTAATCTAGTTATCTTGGCAAAACTTGGTGTAGTTAAGAGCCATAGATGCAACATTGCTCTTGAGTACACACTTGAACCTTAGAATGTACCTGGTAGGCTTTAGGATCAAGTCAACATGCTATAACTCGTAGGAATCATCCCAAAGCATTATTCTTTTGTTGCTGAAAAATCAATCCTAATTCCCCTGCCTCTACCATCATTTCTCTTCTTTGTTAACATCTTTTAATTCGATCACAAGTATAATTTTTGTTTAACTGAACATCAGAAGATAAATTAGCACTTTAAGTCTAGTCCCTGATGTTTGACAACCCTATCCCTCATGGGGTACCATTTTATAACTTGTGTGCGACCTGTGCACTTACGGAGAACACATCCACTTTTTGGGCTCAACACGGTCTAAGCACGGTCGTGCTTAGACCATGCTCTTGTTGAAGCTTCTGAGTGAAAAGGGTAAGTGCCATCCTAAATCACGGGGAAAGCACGATTGTGCTCTACCCATGCTTAGCTCGCGTTGGACACTTAGAAGAATTGTCTTTATTAGTTGGTTTTATCCCTAATTTCACTCAATGTGTGTTATGAGCCCTAAAAGCCTGCAACAGAGACAAACATACCCAGAATAGCATCATTTATAGACAAAATGCGCTAAAAGACAAGCGAAGGAGTGCATTGGAGATATGTAAAATATGATATACAATGCACTTATTAGCTGTGAACATCCATGTTTTGTTAGATCTATACATGCGCTAAGAGATTAGGCATAGCTAGAATTCTGGATTAGGATTTGATTACCCTTTTAGTCGAGTTCTTGTTCTTAAGACGGGTATAGGAGGTTGGGTTGGAAGAGATTCTATCTTAAGTTCTTAGTGCTTCAGACCTAGTTGCCAAGAAATTTAGACCGATAGGCCTCTGAAATCACCCGGTCCAACACTAGATAACATTGCCATATTTTATTTTTCATATCATAAGTAAGTGCTGAAGAAATCCCCATACAGGTACCCACTCCTTCCAATTGCACCTCAAGCTCCTCAATTATATATCAGTAGTTAACTTGTAGAAGTAGATTTATTTTACTAGATTTATCACCATAGATGTTATGCTATTGATCAAACGAAAAAAAAAGTAATAGGAGCCTCTCACTGTTCCATAAGGTATACGACCCCCGTGCTCACTCATGGGGTATTACTTGATGACCTGTATACTTGCGGAGTTGCACGCATTAGACCATTCGCGTTGGTTTGTGCGCGTCAGTGGGTCACCACACGAGTAGACCCAGTGGACGACACTAAGATGGGCTTAAATATTATTTTTATGTATATGCATATATAATTGGGTCTTAACAAACCCAAAATTAACTACTGCAACAATTAAAACTGGGATGATTTTTGGCAAACCCTGTTTTAGATTTAAACTTTGTTAGCTATGGATTTTATTAGCTAAACTTTATATTCGTTGCTCAATTATGCTTTATATTTACAAATTGGATATTCTACAAATTCTTTAGTTATATTTACTTATTTAAAAATATTATTTCATATTGTTTATGTAACCACTACCAACCATCTGAAATGTACCACAGTTGCAAGAGTAAAACTCTATTAGATCGCTTATGCAGGTTTAGGGCCAATGAGGGTTAAGGTCGGGATTGCTATGGGTTCCTTTTCATTTATTCTTGGTTGTTGTCTTGTAACTATTGTACCCGCAATTATAGTATTTTGTATTACTTGTGTATTTGTATTTGAATGTGTATCAGTTGTCAGTGTTGCTTTTGTGTTAAGAATTTCTCATTCTTTTCTTCCTTTCTGAAAGGGAGGATTAGAGAAATCCTATTGATTGTCTCTTTCCCCAAACCTCCAATAAAACATGAAACAAGGCTCAAATGATACTATCTCTCAATCATTTCAGAATGTATATGGTAGTGTTAGTTTCCAGTTAAGTGAGTTTTAACTGTTGGGTGCCACATGTGTTTCGGTAATAGAGACAGGTGTGACAAAATTTCCTTTTAGAAGAAGCCATCGTACCATTATATCTGCAAAGATTTGATAGAGTTTTTCATGAATTCTATATTTTCTTCTAGTTTTTCCTGATCTTATATAATTTTTGTAAACATGATGGATGTATCTTAATGAATTTTGGGTTACAATCAAATTCTTGAATTTTTCTTCTTATTGAATCTTTTTACTCTAATGTTGTGATTTGATTATGGGATAGGAACCTGTAGATATAAGGTGCGAGAGCTTAGATCCGTAAATAAAAATCTAAGTTGCAAATACCTAGATCTATAATCATTCATAACTAGAGATATAGATATCCGTGCATGATAGATATACCATAATTGAAAAAAATTGAACTCATTTATCAATGATAGAGTCATGAGATCTCTCCGGATTAGGATGACCTAATAGAGAGGTTTACAAAATGTAATGCAATTGTAGGGGTTATGTGTGAAATACTTGTCATTTCTAGGATTAGGAGCTAGTTGCTTATACATAAGATTTAGCATAAGTAAGGAACCTCCATAGTCTGATTATAGAAGATATTATATCCAAGAATTTTTAATTTGAGGTCTTTTAAATGAAAAGGCACAAAATGAGTCAAGATCCGAGAATCGCCTTATCAACATAGACCTCCAATTGACTTATTACGATTCTTTGCATTTGTTTTCATTAATTCTTGAATTCAATTTTGGTTCTCATTGTTCCTAGGCTAAATAATAGAAGACAAGTCAGTATCTAGTACTTCTATCCTCATTGGATCAAGTTTGCTATTAAAGAATGCTTTATTACTTGTACTATTAGTGCACATGCTAGCGCGCACTCTTTAAGTAGCATGTATCACTTTAAAGTATCAGATCTTCAAGGCAAGATATGAGTTAGCATGATTCTCATCAAATCATTTCAATGAAGTGTTAACAAGCTAGGAAACAACCAAAGCTTGAGATCTACCTTCTCTAACAAGCAACTACTATGCCCGACAACTCTCATAATAAGTTAATCCAACTACTCCACTCTCAAGAGAACCCTAATAGAGATTTACATGTTGGCTTGAACCTTAAACTACCTTCTTAGGTTACACCCATATCTGGATAACTCCCATCACTGGGTCACCTAATCATCTCCTTTCCACCCCTTCATCAAGAATACAATTCTCTATAGGTGAGCATCTCCCATGTCCAAGCAACTCCCTTGTTCAACCTATACTCTTAATGAGATGTGTAATGGAAGAGAGAACTACTACGATCTTAAATCCAAACATCTTAGTAAAGTAGGTTAGAGTAGCTATGTTGTAATGGAGTTTCAATCTAGATGATCATTCATTTTAATTCAAAGTTCAACCTAGAAATCCCTACAACCAGCAAACTTCCTTATCCTAGCAACTCTCTTATTATTCATAGTTCAATCATTTATTAACTTCATTCTAAACCTAGCATTCTCATATCCGAGTAATTTAAACAAGAGGTTAGAGAATTTTGAAGATGATCTAGAATGAATTCAAGAAATTTCATAATAAAATTGAAAATAAGATCAATTAAATTCTATAATTATAGCAATTTAAGAAATAAGTGTAGATTAATTCATTCAATATCACAAACTCATTCAAACATGAAATTTAATTGCTCAAACTTATTAACATTCATCCACACATGAAGATCCAAAGAAGGATTAGCATAAAGGAAGCCTAACCCTAACTAGAAACTACTCACCCCATCATAGTATCACTATCCATGCAAATCAAAGGTTTAAAGTATAAATACATCATGAAAAATGGTAAAAGAGAATCAAACTCAATTTGTAAGAGGTGAATTCGTCCTTGATCTTCTCTTTAAAGCTCAACCTCCTCCAAGGGAGTCTTCCTCTTTCTTTCCAAGCCTTGATTTCTTCTCCAAGTACCCAAAAAACAAAAAAGAAAAAGATAACCTTCTAGATCTTGATCTCATCCCTTTTATAGTTCCAAATCTTCTAGAATAATCCCAATTTAAATTTACCTCAAAATCCAACTAACTTCATTAGTTGATTGACTAACTTGCTAAATAATCACATGAAATCCAACTATCAATTAAGTAACTCATAATACTTGGGCATGAATCCGACTTGCTAGCATGGTTCAGGGGGGATCGGGGGTTGTGCTCTCTTACAACTATAGGGTTGTGAGAGTTATCTGAGTGGAGCAAGAGAAGCTGGGAAAAAGGTTGGAATGGCGATGAGAGGATGAAGGAGACCAATACACAAAGCTATTACTCAAAGGCTTATATTTTCGTTCAAAATCCAAATACTTACAAGGCTTCTCCTCATATAGAAGGAGAGGTTACTATTCTAAAACCATATGTGCCCATGGTTTTATAAAACCACTTGATGTGACAAGCTTGCCATGTACATCATCCTATTTAGAGTAGGTATTTGACTAATTTTATATTTTTTTTTTATTATTTTAAAAAAGACATTAATAATAACTCTAAGCACCCTACTTATAGTAGGGGTTGACTATAAATACATACTAACCATAATTATATGTAACCTACTTAAAGTAGGTTTTTTTTATAATTTTACATAAAGATACCCATCACCCACACACAAAAAATGCCAAGTAAGGACCGACAAAAGAAGAACTTAAGCTTCCATTAGGTTAACGATATTCTGGGCAGTCAACAAGTCTTGGTTAGAGTAGACCATGAGCTCATCACTGGGGATATTGGCATTGTTGTGATCTCCAAAGTGATAATCTCTGACCCTAATGTTGATTTTCTTCATATGAAGAGTGGTTGGTGCCAAGGTCAAATGAAGATTTGGAAAGAGCAAACAAACTGGAAAAGAGAGATCGAGTTGGTGGAGCATAGACTTTCATAATGTGGGTCTCCATGATGAGTAGGCTATTCCGGTGAAAGTGACTTCACTTTCAACCAATAGTGACCATTTGTGCTCTCCATAATTGTAGTTTTTGTTGGATTTCGCTTGGGGTCAGTATGTCGTAAAGTCATCATATTGCATATGGAGCTAGTAAGGCTCATGGCAATGAAGTACAGTAATCTTAACATGACGTGGTGCATTAGCAGGATATTTTTCGAAAAGAGGTGGGGTTGTGTGAAATTCTAGATTGATGAAGCCACCTAGTAAATTGTCGTACTTGAACATTCGGTGAAAAATGTAAACTAGCTACTAATATTTGTTAAGAAGCTTGAGTTGGACTGCTTCAGTGATGATTATTCTTGCTACATGGCCATTTTCTAACAAGTTAATTAGATTAAACTGAACACCTTCAATTGATTGATTCTTCCAGGAAGCAAGATTGAAAGATCCTTGTAATATATTGAAGCCCTATTCACAGAGACATCTTGCATCTTTATGTCCTGGTTTGCAGAATGTATTCCTCCTAATGCAAGTACACCAAAGATTCATGCTTTCATTTTGTAATAATTGTTATGATTTTTTTCTATGCTAACCGTTGTTCTTGTTTTTTCTACATAACTAATTCAAACACTTTTCTTTTTTACTTCATTAATTTTATCAGGATATATTTCAAATTTTTCTTCTTTTTCTTTCTCTTCTTTTTTTTAATAAACTCTTTTAACTCTTCAATATTTCATATTTTTCTATTAATACTTTTTTCAATTTTGCTTCTTAGACTTTTAAGATTTTGGATAGGGATGCAAATATACGTGCCGATCGTGCAATAAAGTGCTCGCGAAAGCAAGATGTCGGCCCACAAGGAAGATTGACAATACTAGTAGTAACCCTAGCTCCGAAACGTAGCCTAACTAATCAAGTGTTGTGTGTGAACAAAAGAAAGTAAAAGCAAGAAGTATAAAATAAAACAAGAGATAAATCTAGAGAGGAAACAATGTCCGGGCATAGCATCCCTCTAGGGTTTGAGAAAAGTAAACTGTTTATGAGAATAAGGGGGAATGGATTAGGAATTCAAGAAAAACTGTGTTTGGTTGGAGGGTATGTGAGAGTAATTCATTGGGAAAGAGAAAAGTAAAAAGAAGAAATATGTGAAAAATATTTTTTATGGCTTTATAGAGTGAATATTAAATAAATAAGTGTATTAGCTAATAATATTATTTTATTTGTAATATGTTATCATTATTGTTAATTTGAAATCTTTTTTATTTTAATAATTAATTTTAAACTTTAAAAAATTATTATCAGAAAATACTTATTATTATTATTATTCAGTTTTTCTTGCAATACAAAAATAAATGTTTATTATTATTATTATTATTATTATTATTAATTTTAAATTTTAAAATTTAAACAGGCAACTGTTCAATTTTATTTTTTTTATTTTTTTATTTTTTTTTATTTTTTGACAATGTCTTTGACACATGAAATCAAAGAGACCACCCAAACATGCATTCATACATCTATGGTAAACTAGGAGCTAAAAACAACAACAAGAACAATAAAAAAAATCCATCAACAAGGAATAACAATATATTTTTTAACACTGAACCAAAACAAATCCAACAACAAATTCATTTCTGATAAGTATCTAAATGTACGTATTTTATTATATATATTCCATACTTCTAGCATGTATTTTTATAAGAATTGATGCACGTTTTGTGCTTAATCATGTGTTATTTGCTTTATAGGGCACGGGAACGCCACGGAGGACACGAAGATACAATTTGGGCGAAAAAAGAGAAGAAAACTAGGTCACGGTATTGTAGTGTATTCACTGTAGCAAAATACTATTGCTGGAGTATTGTAGCAGAGATACTGTAGTATAGATATTGGAGTAAGATCACTGTAGCTGCCACTGGAGCACCTGGAGAGTTTTAAAGTCAGAAATTGAACCATGGCATACAGCCTCAATGCTGTGCTGGATTGAACCCGGGATGATTACTGTAGCCATAGAAGAGGATAGTTTGTTTGAAGACATACTAGCTCAATGAGGTGCTCATTGAGCTAGTATGGATATTGTTATGATGGCTTGTGTGCACTTTTGCCTACCCAAATGGCCTCAATGAGGTCCTCATTGAGCCAGTATACCACCATTAATGAGGTCCTCATTGAGCCGGTATACCACCCGTATGGAGGCCATTTTGGGGAGTATAAATGCTCATTTCTTGGGCAAATGAGGGGGACTTTTTCTTGGCCTCTTGAGTGGCCGCCACCACACATTCTTGAGGCCTTCCGGCCATCTTCTGGCAATGTTCCTTGTGGGAAACGAGTGCACATCATCACCAAGAGGGAGAGGAGCAAAGGAGAAGGAGTTGGAGTGAAGATCTAAGCCACCATTGCATCACCATTCAAAGCTTCATCCATTCAAGGAGATCATGACCTAGAGGGGTTTTTTATTACTTCTTTTATGTTTTTGTCTTCCTTGTATATTGTATAAGTGTCCCTTATCATGAGGGATTAACTTATTGTTGTGTTTGGATTTGGATGAACCCCAGGATTAATCTTGTGTATGAACTTGGGATGTTGTTCTTCATTTAATTTGATGGTTGTTTGAGATTCAATCTTTCATGCTTTGATGCTTAGAATTACATGTATGGAGAAATCCGTAATTCTATTATGAGTTGTATGCGTAGATGTGACTTACTCACGTGTACTATATCTAGGAGAGATTGAAAGGGGATACTTGTGCCTATACATCGAGAGATCGGGTGTTGGTAGCCCTCAATTGCTAGGTTTAAGCCGAAGGATAGTAGGTCTACTCCTATTAGAGAACTCCTAGAACTTAATGCGATCATAGATGTGTTGATCCGGGAAAGATTCCGATTGACATTTGTATGGGATCAGGGGTTAGTCACCGAGAAATTGGGGCTAATCTACTCACGAGGTCTCTAGGTCTCAACTATCGTCAATGCATCTTTAAACCATCCTAGTTTGGGACTTACTGACAACCCTAGGTGGATTCCTTGTCCAAACACTCCCTTCTCATGCTTGATACTCCCTTGTTTGTTTACATCCATGTGCTAGTTACCCGGTCATAGGATTAGTTTAGGTTAGTTTATTTTGTTTTATTTGTTCTTCTTACTAAGGATTGTAGGCTAGATAATAGATGAAGAATGAGTAATAATACTTCCTTGGCCCAGTGGAATACGACCCCTATGTCATTCACAGGGTATTACTTGATGATCCCGTACACTTGCGTGTAATCAACCAATTTCCAACGCCTGTTACATGATTACGGATCATATAAGATACACTAGCCTAACTATCACATAATTAACATCATGTCCTTTTTCTGCTTCAATAAAATAGTGAAGTAAATAAATATGAAACTAATAGCATCTTGTAGTGCATAAAACAGAATTGAAAGTCTCAAATGAATAACACTTGTTCATGCTATGCCAAACCCAATACGAGGCACTAACTCCATAACATATCAAAGGTGCTTGCTCACACATTTACAGTGCCTTGCAGCCCACTAGTAGTAGTTAGTAACTAACACAAATTATGGAAACATCATCGGTCCATGCACAACTTATCAACACATTTATATCACTTTTTGTAAACCACACGATGAAGGTATTCTTGTTATCTACGGCGTCGTGTAGATGTTGATACAATCTCTGGTTGAATCATTTTATTTCTATGGTTTCATTGCTTGATTGCACGCACATGTGGTGATCATGAGCCTTAGTACACAGATGTAACACATAATCATTGGGGCATATCGTTGAAGTTGTTTAATATATTTTTCATATCTAAAATAATAATTACATGCATAAGAACTCAGTTATCCATTATTGTTGTATTTGTGTGCATTTGTGTGCATTTGTGTGGCAGGACGTCATTATTTATGATTGTTAAACCTTTTCAAAATTTTCATTGAAAGATCAATTATTATAGTTGGCAGATAAACAATGACATTAATTTATATCATGGAAAACCATTGTTCAGCATGTTGTACCTTGTACTGAATACAAGGATGAGTAGTTATATATAAACATATCTCAATCTACACATATGTACATACTTACAAATACTTATTTTAGTCACAAAATTTAAATTGGGAAATGAAATCCATTAATGAGAAATTCAATAACTCAAAAATAAATGTAAAAGTGAAGCATTATAACATAATATCAAGCAAAGCTAAGACTTAGAAACTTTGATGCCATAAGCTAGAAGAAGGAAAGATAAAAAAGTATATAAAAACTAAAATAATTTAAAAAAAAAAGGGAGAGAATTGAAGAAGATTAGACATATCACTAGATCAAATGCTATATATATACATATATATCAAGCACATCATACATATATAATGTGAAATAGAAGAGGGATTTAAAGTATATACCTACAGGCACTTGAGCTCCCACTTCCGCAATGGCCACTCTGCAGCACCCAATATATCAATGAATATCATACACTTCATATATATAAACTCACACAATGCCACAAATTCCAATGAATATCACACACTTCATATATATAAACTCTATCAAAACTACCTTTTGGCCAAGTTCTCCAAGCATCCTCAGTTAAAATTTAATTAAAAAAAGAGCAGTAGTACATGCAGCAAATAATACAACTAGAAGGTGGTCCAAAGTAACCCAAATTTAACACAATATCATACAAACAAATATATCAATGAATGAATAACCTTATAAACCACTAAACTAGCAGCTGACTTGATAGCATGATGGCATAATACCTGATTGATTTAAACAAAGATATTAGAATATGAATAATTTTAGTTTAAAGGTAACACAATGCACATCTCACCTACTCATTAAGGATTTAATTTTTGAACTCTAAAATACAACAAATCAACTAACAAGTTTCAAACTAGCAATACTTTGTCTTGTCACAGCGAGTCATAGCCTCAACTTTGAATTAGTTCTAATGAACAACTTGACCTAATTGTGCACTTTTCTCTAGAATAGTTTTGCAATCCAATGTAGTTTGCATAATCCAAATTAATTTTGATCTCAAGAGCATCACAAATCAATTGATAAGCTTTAAACTAGTTGCATCATATATCAACTTTGAATCAACTCTACATAACAACTTGACCTAATTGGGCACATTATCATGAACACATCGACAATAAAATGGAATTCGATGTATCCTGGAGATCAGAACTAAATTTTTCTTGACCTAAAATATCCAAAACTGGGAACAAAACAATCATAGAAGAGAAATCGAGAGAATGAAGGGAATGAATAACATACCTGATTCTTCTCTTGAATGAGCAAGAGAAGCAAGTTCTTCTCTTTCTGTGCCTCCACCTCGCAAGCACTTCTGCCATCACTGCCACAACCACTACTGTGTACACCCACATAGTGCGACTAAATCCAATATTATCATGATAATCAAATAAAAATCAAATAAAACATTGAAACACTGATCCTTCAAGCTGGGAAACAAGATTATAATCTAAGAACTTAGAATAATCATGGAAAAAAGGTTAAAAACCTTGAAATAGGGAACATCCAAGGACTGGGAAGTGATGCATGGAGCTTCGATGTGATTCAGAGTGACGGTTTGGATGCAGCAGTAGCGTTGGCTTTCTCTCACATACCAATCAAAGGACTGCGGACGGCGGATGGCTTTCTCTCATATACCGAACTAAGACAGCGGAAGGGGCGATGGTTTCTCTCACAGACCAAATTAAAAGGAGAAAACCTGGATGGAAAAACAATTTAAGTCAAGGGTAAAATGGTCATTTCAAGTTTTGGATTGGGCAGTCTTCAACTAATTTGGATGAATTCCAATCATATTTTTCCCTCGTCTCATTCCTCAAAGAATCCTACCTCGATCCTATACCTACCAACCAAACAACAGAATGGGCCCATTAATCCATTTCCAGTCCACTCCTTGCAAACAAACAATCCTTAAGACTTTTAGGATTATTCCTGGAGGCCTAAAGATTATCTAAAAGGATATACTGGTGATCTGTAATTTGTAAAGGGGTATTGAAACGGAGATTTGATCCTATAGTGAAAATATGGAGTTTTAGGGTAGGTTTGAATGGAAAGGTTTTCTTATTCGTCTGCAAAGAGAAAGAGCAGACTGTTAGTCAAGAAAATATTTCTACAATATGCTACAGGTAATTGATATCAACTTAGCTTACCCCATGCTTAGAAATGCAAATGATTCTGCTGGTTTTACAGTCATTGTTCTAAACATTCAAAGATACAAGCTAAGGGTTTATCAAAGAGAAGGGTTCTTGATGGGTTTATCAAGGAGAAGGGTTCTTGATTCCCACAGTAACTAAAATTCAGAGGAATTAATTGTCTTTATTATCCCTGTTTTTGTTATCTCATATGGACAAATCAAGGTTTTCTTTAATTTTTTGAGAGTTTATCTATTAAGAAATTATTAATTCTTCCAAATATTTTTTTCAAGATTCAAATCCATAACCATTTATTATTTTATTTAATAGGCTAATATGATAATAATTTATTTGTCATTGTACACTTAAATCATTAAAATCTATTTTTTATTAATTTATTGTTTATAATCAATTCAGAGGCTTCATAGAAGGTATTAGAATAAATTACTCTTTTTATTAAATCCTCCATTTTAGTTTTTGTATCTAGTTATATATGGGAATTCTACTTTCATCCATGGGTTTTGTTTTAATTCTTCTTCAGACCATGTTACAAAGAGAGATTTAGATCTTTTTTAGTTACTTGTAAATTTATAAATTCTTAAATAAGTTCTTCAATATCATTATCACTAATAACTAATCTTTCTGATAATTTTCGTAATAATCCAATTGTGCTACAGGTTCTTTCGAATATTCTTCTTCCTTTTCAAGAAATTCTTCTATAACATCCATGGGAATTTATCCATGGAAATTAACTACAGTAAACTGATATGTATTATCATTATTATCTCTTATTCTTTTTATTGCTTTTAAATATGCTAATATGTGATTTATCTTGTTAATTAATTTTCTTTTTTTTATATTTTCTCTTCTTTATCCATTCCTTAAAGATGTAACTTTTCAAAATAATCATTCATAGCTAAATTTAATTTACTTTCTACTTGTTCAATTTCTAATTCTAAAGTATATCCTTACATATTAGAACAACAATAATTCTTCTGGTATTATTTCATATGGTTTCATACAATTTATAGAAGTAATTTTTTCATTTTGGTTTTTTTTTATTTCTTGTAATTTATCATTAATAAATTTACAAATATTTTCATTAAATAATTTTATATGTAGTTACTATTTTAATGTTTTTTTTAATATTGAGGTCTATAGGGTTTATTGGGTTTTTTTAATAATTTTTTTTTCAAATTTAATTCTAAACCATTTATTATTATTATTATTATTATTATTATTATGATTATTATTATTATTATTATTATTATTTACAAAAGCGACAAGTGCTACTTAACCTTGTTTTACTTGATAGTTAATACTTATTCTTTATTTATGTAATTTTTTAATAAAAACTCTTAATATAATGTTTAATATTTTTATTAAAATAATTTTATATGTAGTTATTTATTTTTTAAAAACAATTTTTAAATTTGTAGAGTATTTTTGGAATTGTTTTTTGAATTTTTAATGTTTAACTAATAAAAGGGGGACGCATGCAATGTCATGAGCCAGCTGTGCTGGGCTCTGCCCATGTTGGGCTGGTCCTGGAGTCGGTGGGTCGGGCAAGGACGACCTGTTAACACCTTGAAATACAATAAATAAATAAATAAATAAAGCCATCCTTATCCATGCAAAGGGATGCCGGAGAGAATGAATAAACTCACTTTATTTTTCTTTCCTACAACTCAACCTAAATCTCCATCTAATCACACCTAAAATTTCCAAAATTAAAATAATAATAATAATAATATAATAATCAAAACGCTAATAAAGCAATAAAATAACACAATTGATCCATATCAAAGCATGCAATCATCCCCAACAAGATAGATTTCCAGAATAAGATCAAATAATAAAATATTAATAAAAAAAAAAGTACTCATAAACCAAACGGGAAAGTCAGTTCATCATCCATGCAAAATAAATAAATAAATAAATAAAAATAACATACGAGAAACATCCTTCATTCTCAGAACCCGTTTCCAAAACTCGTTCCAAGTTTCAGCGTTCCAAGTTCGCCGAATTACATTAAAAGGTACACATTAATTTACAGAACAATCCCAAGTTTTGATAATAATACACCAAATACAGAAAACAAAAACAGAAAAACAGAAAACAAAAAAACATATATATATATATATATAAAGATCGGATCTCACCGGCGTTCGATCAGAAGGACGGAACCACGCCGTAGCCGGGATCCGCAATAAGAGCGGCGGCGGCAGAGACGGCGGAGAAGAGATGATCAACCTCCGGCTCGATCTCAGATCGCTTGGCAAACCTACCCTTGATCCGCGGCCGCGTCTCGGCATAAGCCTTGCGGGAAGCGTAGCGGATCGTCTTCTCAAACCTCCGATTCTTGCGCTTCTCGCGGTACCGCATCACCCTAGCCTCCCGATCCAGCGCCGTCGAGACCTTCCCGGCACCACTATAAGGGTTCGTCACGTCCGCCATCGTGGTTCCATCCGGCACCACACCGACCTCAGATGATGAAACCTGAAGGAAACCCTAAGGTAATTAGATAATTAATTCAATAAGGTTTTCGTTTGCGTTCTAGACCTCGTAGACTTACGCTGCGGCTGAAGGTGCTGAAGGACGCCTTGGATCGAGTGAAATCGAGCTCGATGCAACCATGATCGGCGCAGATGATCGGTGGAGGGATCGGCTTGGTATGAACGGGGACGACGCTGTCGGTGTACTCGAGATCGAGGTAAGGATCGACGTCGGCGAAGAATAGATCAGTGGATTTAGGGTTGGGATTGGGGAGGATCCAGGAAGCAGCCTCGGCCTCGTCGACGGCGGCGTCATTTTCATCGTCATCATCGGAGGGTTTGAAGAGGGTACCAGCGGGGGCAGTGGCGGCGGCGGCGGCGGCGGAGGAAGGGGTGTCGAAGAAAGGGATGATAGGGGAGCGGTCATGGCGGCGGGCGAGGGGGTTGGCAGAGTGGATGTCAGCGTCGCAGGAGGAGCAGAGGGCGGCGGCGTCGGCTTTGCAGGTGACGACGGCGGGGGCTTGCTCGCAGACCTCGCAGACCCAGACACGCTCGTGGCGGGAGGCGAGGCGGTTGGCGGCGTGGACACGTGAGTCGCACGCGCCGCAGAGGAAAGCGGAGTCGGCGCGGCAGTAAAGAAGGGCCGGGGAGCCGTGGCACGTGTCGCAAGCGCGGCCGCCGAGTCCCCAGTAACCTCTGGCTTCCGCATCGCTAGCCATTTTTTAATTTTTTGGTGGTGTGTTTGATTTGGTGAAGAGGGGGGTGTTTTTGGGATAGAAGAGGGGGGACACGTGGAAGGCGGGTGTCCAAATGAAATTCTAAGAATATTTAAAAAATAGATAAATAGAAAAAGAGGGAAAATTGCGGATCTGCCACTGGTGCTTAGCTGTGCCGGTGCTCGTGTCTTGGTGGGACCCACGAGGGGAAGGCTGAGGCTTGTTGGCCTTTCACAAGTCTGAAAGGAAATACTGGCTATTATTTTAGTGGTGCCTGGGACCACTGGCTCGTGGCTTGTGCTAATTACCGCGGTGATGCTTGCCCCTCACCGTGCCCTGCTGCCCGGGACCCGGTGGTTTGAAGTAACTAAGTAATAAAATTGCTTCCAATAAGTCTTAAGCTCGAGATTTTTAAATTATCTTATTCTTATTTGCCCCAATAAAATTAATTACCACTAAACTATCACCTTTTTAATCAAAATGTGAACTATTGAAAAATACAAATGTTGTTATTAATATAATTTTTTTCCACCTTTAAGAAGCTCTACAAAAAGATAATTTCACTTAACAATTATTTTTTACATACACAACCTCTATCATTTGGGTTTAGTAAACTAATATAATTTTATTGTTAATGATTTTTTTAAAAAGTAGAACTTTCAATCTTTCATATAAGAGAGAATAATCCTATCATTTGTCTATTGTGGTGATAGTTAACTAAATTTTTTTTAAATGATTTTTTTATCATTAATTAGTTTTTTTATAAGTAAAGAATGGAGTGTCTGATTTATTTTATTCTTTTAATTATTTTTTTAAAATTTTTTAAAATAATGAGTATGATTTAATGAATGGTGTTAACAAAAGTATTTTACAAAATATAATCATTATCTATTTTTACATAAATATGCACATAAGGAGCAAAATAATAATTTTTTTTTTCAATCACCTTAAATTTTTTTGCTTCATATCTTCCTATCAAACACAATATCAACAATATTTGAAGGACACTTGACTTGAAAATAAAAATCTAAAAATTAAGAAGATTTTTTAATATTAAATTATTTTTTTTTGGGGGTTGACTTTATAAATATTATTAAATTAAACAATTTTATTTAAAATTATACTCCATTGAATCAAATTTTAAATTAATTATTGTTATATATATTTATTTAGTTTTTAACAAAATAATTTTGATAAGGAGTACTTATTTTTTAAAAAAAAAAAGGTTATTGCTCCCCAATAAAAAATTGCCTTGGAATCACAGACAACATCAAATAAATACAACCAACAGGGTCACACATTATTAACACAGGTTAATGCACTGTACCACCAAGTCTTGCACGTGAGAAAACATCAAAAACCTTAAAAAAGACTAACCGGATAAAAAGTGGGCGGAAATTATCAAGGTAAAAGTAAAACATGGTACTGATCAAGCTACGACATTTCCAACATCTCCGTAAAGCCTGGAGGAGTCATTGCACTTACTTTACCATAAAACAAATGTAGTTTATTGGTAGTAGAACCAATGGAGAGGGACCACGTAGCAAGCAATACTTCAATTACCACAATGCCACCTTGATTATCAATAACATGTCAAATTCTTGTCACTTGTATATAGTCCATATTGATCACCGCATTATCACAGGGGCGTGTTTGGCATGGGCTGCCTTACCAACTCTTGTCTCACGAAATTGTGTATTAAAATAAATTATTTTGATCATAAATTTAGGAACATTTGGGATTAGGTTTTCTTATCCGCTTTTTTATAAGTTAGTTAAGCAATACAATCTGTTAGTGCAATTGCACTATAATTGGTATTATTTGACACATAATTAAGATGATGTGGTAACCTGTGTGACGTGGCATAATTGATGACATGGCAAGGCATGGTGACATGGTATGGAGTCTTGACTTGGAGGTAAATATCTTGAAGATCTTGGTGGAGTTAGTTTTGGGTAATGTAATACAATTTGAAGACAAGATCATATCAAGACCATATTTAGGGTGATTTGATTGAAGACTAAATATGGATTGAGCTTAATTGAAGAAATGCCTATCAATGGTATGATTGAAGACTATTGATGGTATGATTTGAAACAACTTTAATGAGGATTGATTGAAGATCTTTCTTGGGAAGATTTGAAGACCAAACTTGGGTGAATTAAAGATCAAGTTTGGCAAGTTTTGTGAAGACGCACAAGGACGTGCGCCCCTTGCGAGGGGACTACGTGATGAAGAACTGAGGAGGTAAGCTAGTTGCCAGCAGTCGGGATCGGGAGATTTGGTTGCACCGACTCGGACTAAGCATGACCAGGAGGTTGATGGGTCTTGAGGTCGTCCGCAACATAACCAGTTCTAAAAGAGGTATGTTGCAATTCAATCAAGTCAGCAGTCAGGGCCATGTTGCAATTCATGTTACGACAAGAGTTGTAACACCTAATTTCGGAAAGTTTTTAAATTAGTAGCCACGGAGATTCTAAAAGAGGTATGTGCTATATTTGGGACGTTGAGGGGTCTATATAAACTACCTTGCTCGAAGATTGGGAGTATCACTTGTGGAGGAGAGTGTGTGAGCACTAAACAATCTAGAAAGGGTAATGAACTTTATTGTTGAGAGAGTGAGTAACAAGTGTTTGTACTCATCTATTTTCACCTCTTTTAGTGGATTATTTATCTCCAGGCTTGGTCCCCAAGACGTAGGCGAATAGACACCGAACTAGGTTACCAATTTTGTTGTCTCCTTTCTTGTTTGGTTTGTGTGAGCTTGCATGAGTGTTTAAGTGTTTCTCTAAAACCACAAACCTTATCAACGGAACTAACACAATCATTTATTTTAGAAGCGCTATCCAATCTTCATATAAAAAGAATATTGAGAGATATATATTTTTTTATAATTTTTTTGTATCATTTTATGTTACATACTTTTTTTTTATCAATTTTAATTATAGATATTACTCTCTCTCTCTCTCTCTCTCTCTTTGGCCCTTTTCTGATGGGTCTGGTGGGTAGTGTGGTAAGATAAGTCACTCAGTAACTCACTCGAAGATTGGACACACACAATCAAACAAGAGAAAAAAGACATGTAAGTTGGTAACCCAGTTTGGCACAACCTTGCCTACCTAAGGGGCCAAGCCCGGAGAAACAATCCACTAAAAGAGGCTTAAGAATAAACAGTACAACACTCTCTCACTCTATCAAGACAAAGAATATTTTCTTAAGATTGACCGATGCTCACTCCCCTCACCAAAGGGTCTTCTCACTTCATGGCTCGTATGAAATCTTCAAGCAGGATATCTTATATAGACGCACCAACATCTAAATAAACCTTTCTCTTTTAGAATTCTTTGAGGCTTCCTAACTTGGACATCTTCCAAAGTTAGATGTTGCAAGACCCAGTTGCAACATGGCCATTTTACTGAACATGACTGAGTTCTAGCCAATTACACCAGAATCTTTGACCTTCAACCTTCTCGATTCTTTTAGTCCGCCTCATAGTAGTTGACTCGACCCGAGCTCCTCTTGCTTGCAGCTGCTTCCTTCCTCACGTCACTTCAGTAGGTTACCCTCTTGAGGGACATGCTCACCAAGGCACACGCAACCATCTCACCAAAGATGGTCACCGAAGATCTCCCGAACTTCTTTCCAAACTTGGCCCAAGTTTGGTTTTCCGATCTTTATTTGACTCATGGAAATACGATTACTAAACTTAATCTCATCTCATCCAAGTTTAGCCTTCGATATCTTCAAGCATGATCTCCAATCATTTATGCTTGGATCTTCAAATCTTCAATCAATCTCCATACATGATTAGGCTCCTTGAATAGCTCCGCCCATAATTAACTCTTAGATCTTTCTTCAAATTGCATTGCTAAATATGGTCTTGATAATCTTGTTGGTTTGTCCTTACCTAACTTAGTTTGTGTCTTCAAATATCTTCACACTAAACTAAGTTTGTCCTTTCCTATCTTAGTTTGTATCTTCAAATAGCTTCACATCAAACTAAGTTTGTTATTTCATATCTTAGTTTGTGTCTTCAAATAACTTCACACTAAACTAGACTCCATGCAATCTTTATGATCTTCTATTCTTGCAAATGATAGAATATTCATTTCTCTTCTTTAAGATAGATCTTTCATACAAAGAGTTCTATCAAAGATATAGGTTATCATTCAGGATCTTACCAAGGATAAATAAAACTTACACTTCTCGAGAAGATCCTTTAGACTTGGTGCACTTTCCATAAATAGTTTATCATCATATGACTTCATTGAGAGGAATATCTTCTAAACATAATCTTCATTATGATCTTCTGACCTTTGTAACTTCACATGTCATGACATCAACATTTCGCCACATCATCATCCTAGTCACTCCTTTTTGCCAAGTCATCATTGCTATGTTATCTTTCTTTGCCATGTTAACTCTTGGCTTGTCATATAATGTCAATCCATGTCGTCAGACTTAACACTTTATACTTATCCTATTATAGATGTCTATTTAGAAAATTTTTGAAGTATTGAATAATCTTTTTTTTTTTTGTAAATTTTCTTTTATATTTAAGGTTGTTTTCCAACTTCTAATAAATAATGTTCAACTATACTTTGAAGCAATAAATCATATTTAACTATTTTTACATTTTCTAATAAATGTTTCTACTTCTTCCGGCCAAAGAATTCTATGAAACTGGGATACCACATCACCTTATACCCCATCTAATTAGTTTTTACCACGTCATTTTTTTTAATAATTCATTCACTTGTTGCTCCACATCCTCACAAATTTTATATTTTTAATTTCATATTGTTTTAAATATCATAAGTCTATCTTTAAGCTAAATAAAAAATCCCAAATTTTTGACAAAATTTTTTTATAGGACTCAACAGAGATTTTTTTTAATAGGCGCCAGCTCTTTGGTGTTCTTCGTCTCTCCTCTGTCTCTCGTTGCCATTTTTATTGGACTTTTAGAATTTCAAATTTAGGTTGCCCTCTGCAACGCATTCTATATACTGGACACTAGGGGTGAGCAAAAAAATCCGAATCAGATGATCCGATTTCATCGATCTCGTATCCGAATTTTTGACCTGAATTTTTTGGGTACCCGATCCGGAAAAAAAAGGGTCGGGTACCCGATCTGAATTTTTTAGATGAAAACCAGCCGGATGAAAACCAACCGGATCCGGGTTGAGAGAAATTAAAAATTAGGTAACCGAATTGGATCCGGTTTTTACGTTTTGGTATATTCTTATATTGATATATAATAATTTTAAATTTTATATGGTCTAAAAAGTAAAAAAGAAAAAAAAAATCCAAATCCCTCCCATTTAAATCCTTTAAGAGTTATATACTTTATATATATATATATATATATATATATATATATATATATTAATAAATTTAAATTCTATAGTAAAAGGAAAAAAAAATCCCAAATCCCTGCCTCACGGTCCCCAACGGCCATCATCCTGCCTCTTCTCTCTAGTCTCCATCCAAATCTCTTCTCTCTCTAGCAACCAATGATCATTATTGATGAGACACTAGGATTGATAAAACCCTTTATTATTTTTGTTATGACTTCTGTTGTCGGGAGAATAATATAAGAGTTTAATGCTCTTTACAAGTTTAGTTTTTTTTATATAATGTTGTTATATAAAGCATATCTATATAGTAGATAAAACTTAAATTCAGATCCAGATATCCGATATTTGATCCGTTTAAACTCGGTACTCGATTCTTTGTACCCGATTTAAACAGGGTCGGATACGGGTCAAGTTTTACTCGATTCAAAAAATCGGGTATCTGATTCGGTTTTAAAATCCGGATCGGGTACCCGGTTTTACTTACTCCTACTAGACACCGACACCTTTCCCATG
The DNA here is from genome assembly GCF_009730915.1 of Dioscorea cayenensis subsp. rotundata. NCBI lineage: Eukaryota > Viridiplantae > Streptophyta > Magnoliopsida > Dioscoreales > Dioscoreaceae > Dioscorea > Dioscorea cayenensis. The sequence goes on from NC_052486.1 coordinate 12,303,219, forward strand.
CCGTTTGCCTCTCTGATACCTTTCACATGCGAACTATTCGAGTCACTATTTGTTGGAGCCTTATGGAATCTCATGGCTTGTCACCTCTCTCCGGCCCTTTTTCAAACTCCTTAACACATGAACCCAGATCCCTCGAGAAACTTATTGTGCTCAAAGATGTAGCTCATAACATAGTTGATTAGAACGAACCCTTTTCTCGACAGACATCAGCTAGAGTTAGCATGCTTGGGACATTAGCACAAAACATCTCAACCCATGGGTTTAGTATCAATTTACATTTGGATGAAGTTTTAAATAAAGGTAATTTTTAAAAATTAATTAAATTTTTGTATAAAATTTAAGTTACAAACTAACTTATCCAATTTTCTTAGGGAGTATATGCTAAATTTTATTTTTGTGATCTTAAATAATTTTTTTTAATTTTAAAACTATCGCAATTTTAAATTTTTTAAAACTATAAATTTTTATTTTAGCAGTAATTAATATCAACAAATTAAAAATTTAATTAAATACAAAATTTACAATAATTTTAAAACGTTTTATTTCAAAGCCGCTGCCGACGGCCCGCACCACTCGCTCTCTTGACGCGACGGAAGTGATGGGGGCGATACGGGAATCTATCACACCATGACGACACGGGTGACGTCATCCTACAATCGTGTATTCATCCGAACCAAGATACGGCACTTCCGGCAGCGACACGGTGCCACGTTTCAATACTTGTTTTCTGCGAGCGTGTGTACTATGTTATGCGAGGACACATGACACGTGGCGAGACGACAGTAAGTGGTTAGCAGGGGGCCGGACGTGCGCGGGGCAACCGACCAGGTTGAGCTGTAAAAGGTAGTGCACGGAAGTGATTCATGTGACGTGGGCCCGTGTATTTTTCGAGTATTTTTCAAAGGTGGAGTTGGAGGAGGATGGTGTGGGGCCCAAACCCAAGAAAAGAGAAATCTGAGAAGCCATTTGATTGGATAGCCCAAAGTGGAAGGATTAGGCTGACGATGGGCCTTTCGGATGAACTACTGAGTGCAAAAGACCTTTTTGGTCCTCTTACCTCAAACACAATCTCGGACATCCGATCAGGATCTGAGGGTTGGGCCCCCCTTCATCTCACATCAGTCTTTTATATATTTATATATAAAAATTATAATAGCTAGTATATAATTTGCCTGTGCTTTATGTATTACCATTTGCAATGTTAAGATAAATTTAAATGAACTATCACCACAATAATAAGAGGTTGGTAACTCACTTTCATTCCAAATAAAAAGTTGAAGATTTCTGTTTAGTTCAAGTCTTCTTTTAGTTTCATGCCTCAAGTGCACTCAAGTTTATTTGATCATTTGGTTAATTAAGATAATATTTACTATACTGAGAATATTAATGAACCCGTCAAAAATTGAGGCCTCACAATCAGGAATCATAGCCAATATGATTTTCTCTCATCCTTTCTTTGTTTAGGGTCAAATCACTCTTTGTTTTTTTCCCGTTTTATAACAATGGTTGTGGATTGTGCCTTGTAAATATAAAAATAATAAAAAATATATATATATAATAAAATATGCCACTAAAGAACTTATTTAAATAGTTTAGTACGCATAATTAAAATATAAAACAGTGAGAAACTAGTTTCTAAAAAATATAAAAATCATTTATTTTATACCAACTAGTTTGTGCTAAAGTGGTTATAAAAGCCGTATAGGTCAAAATCTATGCAATAAGAACTGGACAAGGCTGGGCAGTCTGGCCAAGTTACACCAGCTTCGGATGCTAAAGCGATTTAGTTCAAACAGTATAGGCTGAATTTCGCTATTGAATAGTGTGACAAAGGGACTTCAACCATGAATCAATTGACTCAACCCAATTGACATGGTTTTAGCGGATCTCAAATAATATTATTCTTTTTCCATTGATTCTTAAACAAAGCGAAACCAAATGGACGGCAATGATGCCAATAAGCTACACTCTAATTTTTCTTCTTCAATTAATATTTTTTTTGTATATTTGATTTTAAGAACTAACTTATTGTTTAATATACTATAATTTATATTTTTATTTATAAAATCCAATTTAACCTTGGCCGAATCTCTTGACCTTTGGCCTTCCCTGTTAAAAATACCCGGGCCCGTTCTGACTTCGGTAGTCAAAATGGGCCATCTGCTCAAGTCAATCAGGTTGGTCTTCTTGAATTGTTCATTAGGTCAACAGAAAACCTACACCAAACCCATGCCACAACCCATTTTAACACATTTAAATTCAAGAAACGGCCATTAAATTCAGGCACATGACAGAAACACTTGTAAGGTGGTCAGGATACAACAGCATTTTAGATATTTCACTTATCACCTGCTCAATAAATGTACTTTTGTCATTGATTTAGACCGCATCTGAATATGCAGACAATCAAAAACATTATTGGGCGGTCAAAAATAAAAGAAATTATGCTTAACAAGAATAATTATAAAGAGAGGTGGAACAAATTGTTCCTTTCAAATCAAGGTCAATAGTAAATGTGATCCCAAACCAACCACCAAATAAAACCAATTGCTGAATCAAGCTATAGCTCTGACAGAAGAAAGCAGAATATATCGGACACTTTTTGCTGACAATTTTACATGTGCGCAGGTATATGTAAACTTCCTGGGTAATAATGGGGGGGGGGAAAATGATGAGAATTACCAGGTGATTAAATCAAAATCTATCTGGCGATGATCAGTGCAGACAAGGTAAATTAACCACCACCGGACTTGAGTGTATTGCTAAGCCTGCATTTGTTGAACCATATCAGTCAGAAATGGAAACTTCTAACGATTCTGCATTTAGAATTCCCGTAAAGCTCAAATTTACTTATATTAATTAATGGCAGGACAAAGTCACATGGCAAATGCAATGCGATGAAAAAGGAGACCGGCTTCCAAGAATTTAAAATTTTGCTTCTTGCATGTAAGACAATTCAAGATGCAGGATCTGTTGGCCTGACAATGTTGCACTAAATGTGAAAGCAGACTAACAAATGCATGTCCGTAGTGAAGCTTAGGAGTTTAGTTCAATGATTGCAATACCTAGCTCAGCGGCAGCTGCTCCCAGGTAGGGATGTTAATCAAAAGCACATTCACATAATGAATGGCCAAAGTGAAGCTAAAGTTTTGGTTCGCTGGCTACAGTACAATGCACTGATGTGAGAAAAAGCATATCTTACGATTCTTACCAACAAAGAATTCCGGCAATTAGCTGTCATATGATAAGATGATTATCTAATAATGCTCTGGATCAAGTACAATGGTTCTAAACTTTTCTAACTGCAAACTGCTTTCTTGTGCAGACAATGATTATCTGTGGTCATCCTATGGAGCAAATAATAGTCCTTGACATGATTCATGTATGAATGATAAAATACCTCTGTTAAATAATAAAATTTCAAATACAGTGCAGAAGCTAAAATCTTATTTAAGCATTAACCAATATAAAATCAGCTCTAACAAATATTGTCATCAGTATAAAGAATGGTCAAAACTCACCAGTCCAAGCCCTCAAAAAGCCCCTCTCCCTTGATAGCTGAAGTTTTAAAAATAGCCCACTGACGACTTTTAATTTTATGGAGCTCTAGGGCCTCAGTTATTGCAGCATCATTGAGTGCACCCGGTAGATCCTGGAAAACAATGGGTGGCATAACCATGACCTCATTAGGATAAAAAAATTTGTTATTATGTTAATCACTGTAACTAAAACTAGGCTATTCTTCTTCTTTAACAAATAAAAGCACTAAGAAATCTTATGTGAAGAAGGTATGTTGTGTTTCAAAGCTATGTGGCGTTTAAGGAATAACAATCATATCAAACTACAAACAACATCATGCTAAGCTGTATGAGTAGATTTGGATGATCATGCTAAAAGCTGCATAAGTAGTAGATTTGGATGATCTCAAAAATTATTTGGCCTTGAACTGGTCAAGGAAGCATCATATGCTGATTGATTGGCAAGCCCAGAAACTATGTTATGAGTAAATATTGACCAGGTATTGTAAGCCAAAAGGCTCATAAAGTATCATTAGCTTTGAAAGAAAGAGAAAAAAAAGGATAAATGATAGAATACAAAGAGAGCATATAACAAAGGGGCTGGACCATCATTGGCTAATGGGTCATTCAAGAAAAAAAATTATTCTCAGAGACCCACAAAAGTAATGATCTCAACAAGGCAATTAATGACCAGAGTGATATAATAAAAACACAAATTATGGAAGGGGTTGCACCCAACAAATGACATGGTGATAGTACCAGGTATGAACAGTATAAAAGATGTCACAATCACATCCCCATAAATTAAAAGTAAACAGATGAAGGACCATCCTCACCTGCTTGTTTGCATATACCAGAACAACTGCACCTTTTAACTCATCTTCCTGGGAAGGAAAGAAAGAAAATGAGAAAAATATAAAATAAAATAAACCCCAATATTTTCCTGCTTGCATGCGTAATTTGCAAAAATAAAACTGACAGTCTCCTAGTAAAAAGAGACAAAAGCCTTCACCATAACACAACTTTACTGGAAAACTTGTATATGAATTGGTAGAACCTATAAGCATAGACAGTCAACAAAAAATATGCAATACCAAGGAAAACAATTCAACGGGAGAGAAGGCGATAAATGAAAAATTTATAAAAAGTATATATATATATATGTATATATATATATATATATATATATTTTTATTATTATGTAAAACCTTAAATAGGAAATTGAATGCATTCATGACAAGATCATAGATGGTTGAACTTGAAAAACAAGTGGATTGTGAACTTAGATATCGACGTAATATAATGAATGGACTTGAGTGTTAGAGTTGATTATATGATAATCTTATAGATATTCTTGTCCCATCAATTAACATAAAATCATAATCTAACAGGATTGTAGATTCCAACCAGACCCATAAAGGCATTATTACCTGTACGAAGTAAATGAGAGTAAACTCCTCATACGTGATGAGGCAAAGTGTTTATTAATGTAGCATGCATGGCACTCTAACATAAAGGATAATACTTCCAACCAATATTGAGAATTCACTCACATTCAGCAATGCTTGATGTTATACATTAAGTAGGCAGTTAGTTACCTCTAGGATAGCATGAAATTCTTCTTTGGCGGTTACTAGTCTATCAGTGTCACTTGAATCAACAACATAAATAATGGCCTGGGTATTAGGAAAGTAGCACCGCCAGTATGGCCTGCACACAGAACAGGAAGAAAAACTTGTATCAACATCGTCCTGTGATTTTAGATACACTAAGGGCTCTGTGTTGATTACTTTTGCTTTGCAAGTCCACTGACAGAAAGTAGTTAAATACAATTAACTTCCTGAATTCACCACACATCTATCCATAAGTACAAAAAATTCAACATTCAATTCCATAAATAGGCAGTTAATTCTCTAAGGCTAGTTCAGAGCTCATGTACTTGTCAACAAATCATGCAATTTGCAACAGTGTATGCTGATATATTTTATCTGATTTTGATAATCTTACTGCTACTTGGCAATGAAATATCAACCAAAAATTCATCAGGCCAATAATACCTAAGCCCGAGCATTTAAGTTATGCCAAATAAATTAATTGATGATATATTGTGTTCACTAGACTATGTTCTCTTTAGCGAAAAAGTACAAAAAATTTAACTCATCGGGCCTTCAAATGCAAAATTACTCTCCCAAACATTATAAAAGAAATATTTATCATCTAATATTAGTATTTATCTTATAATCCTTCTCAACTTTTGGCACATGCACTTCATTGCTAACCATATTTATGGGCTGATTTTTCCTTCATATGTGAGAGTTTACAATTTTTATTCCCTTCGTGTTTTAATTATGACATTTGCCAACACAATTATAATAAAGATGCATGTCAAACTATTTTTTTCATTTAGATTTTGAACTTTTCTTCTATTTGTTTCAAATTTGAAGTGGTATTTACATATCAGGTGGCAAGAATGGTGTCCCATTTAGCCAATCTTACCTAGCATCATCTACACAGATGTTTTAAAATAGATATAGAAAGTTCTAGAATTATTATATACATGGATCTAGAATTATTATATACATGGATCTGAAAGGGTGGGTAACTAAAGACGACTGCAGAAATAACCTATCTATGAACCAAAATTGAGTCAAGGGATGGGAGTACATAACATAAAGAACATTGAGCAGCTAAGTAATTTAACATATTCAAGAGACATTAAGTAGAACACACTGAATAACTTAAGCATTTCACATTGCTTTCATACTCCAAATACCTATTCTGAGAACACATTATCTAGAACTGGCAAATCATTAGCTGATATTTCGCATTCAATCAAGAATAAAATCCAAAATAGAAGCATTTCATGCCATCAAGAAGTTCTGATTTTGTTCAATATAATGCAAGAAAAATTTGGTAAGTTCAAAAAATGAACAAGAATGAAAATAGCTTTTACTCAAATAAACTAAACATGAGCTAAGCAATAGATTTCTTCTCAGACCACATGGTAACTCAAAGCACTTTGTACAATAAAAGCATGTCTTATATAAAGTCTTTGCACTCCTAACAGATGGTTTTAGCTGTCAAAATTAACATAAATTTCGAGTTCATGTATTTATCATAATCATAACGTTAAAAAGCCATAAGAGAGTCATATGTGCACTTGACACTATTGGTCCCATGTCCATCCAATACTAGTTAGCCAAGGTTTAGTTCAACTTGCAGTATAACTAGATTAAAACACAAACTTCACTAAGAATTACAAATTTGCTATCACATCCCTAAACAAGGAAATTTTCAATAGCTCCGCACCAGTGAATTTTTTGTCATCTATTAAAAAAGTAAACCATATTTTGATTACATTATTCTCACATGAATAAAGAGAATTAAAAGGCCAATTAATAAGGTGGCCAAAAATATTATAGTATTCCCAGTAGGAAAACTCTATATACAAGCAAAATTGGTCAGTCAATAAAGCACTATCAAGTTCTTCGATGAAATTTGAATATAATACCTTCTCCCATGATCAAAGTATCATTCCAATTCTTGAGATATAAATCATTTTTTGTACTATTAAAAGCATATTCAAGCAGTTCTTGTCCTCATGTGTTCCTCAGATTTCATAATGAAATCAAAAGAATACATTTATAGAGATTGATTACGGAGTAATTGAAGTATAAAAGATCAACCACAATAAGACTATTTCATAAATTTGCAATGGAAACTATTCAATTAAAAAAAAAAATAATACTAAGTATCAGCTGTCTAAAGTGCATACAATAATATGTGGATGCACAATTGAACATACACTACTAGTTTCATTAGCACAGCAAAGCTATAAGCTCAAAGAAAGGATGATGCATTGTAAGCAGAAAAGTCCAATCACATAAACCTCTCTTCACAAGCACAAACAAAAAAATGATTCATCAGTGAAATGCAAGTCCTTATAACTAAAGGAAGAAAAAGTAGGGGACTACCTGATACTTGTTTGGCCACCTGTCACAGCAAAAAGTATTGTTTATGTTAGATAAAAAACTCATGGTAACATACAGGAAGTAAATATACATTGATACAATAGAAAAAAAAAATGGCAAACCAATTTCATAAAAATCATTTATCTTTTATTTCAAATAGGGAAAAAAACTTCAGATTGGTTTAAAGTTCCAAAACAATTTGACAGTCTTTGTTATATGTTTGCAAGTTCTTGGGAGTATCAAGGATCATCAACAAAATCAACTCATTGATTTAGTTTAGAGTATACTAGTTGCTGAGGAATCAATGAAAGAGCAACAAAGGAATTAAGATGAGTCAATGAAGTCAAGAAAAATAGACATTTCGGTTCTTTAAGGAATAACATATTGGATAAGGTAAAGCTTCATGTATTTGCAATGGGATAAAATAAAGGAGAAAATAACAAAGAAATGGACAACAAAGTGGAGAACAAACGAGAAGACTATCCTTCAGTAAAAACAAAATTAAGATCCAACAGGATCAATGAATGGTTTCAATTGAATGATCATGATTAATAACAGCTGTCTTTTCTTCTTTCCGAGAAATCACATTTTGCAACTTCCTGTACTTCATAAGTGATGCATGGTTATGAGCTAAACAATGATCTTATACATGCAACAAAAATCAATATGGAGATTGCAGAGAAAACCAACAAATTGTGTTATCCATTTTTTTCTCTTTCTCTAGACATGAATTGATGACAAGAAATGATTATGAATTTCTTAGCGTGATTAAAAAGGTTTTTCTCTTCACATGGACTTATTAAAAAATTTCAGTTCCTCCAACCCAACAGACTTCAACTTTTCTTATCCATAAGAAAGTTTAGTTTCCCCTTTCTCTTATCCATAAGAAACTATACTTAACCCCTTTTCGCGCATCACATACAACATAATTATCTTTGCATTTTATCATACATCCAAATGACCAAAACACACCTTTAAACTCCATATAACTCTCTACTTTAGCTTTCAACACATACATGTTAAAAACTTAAATAAGGTGATTCTTGATTTTCCTTTTCTTTCTTTCAAACAAAGAATTAAGGTTTACAAGGAAAGAGTGCGATAAATATTTCCAAAACATTATATAAATAACGATTCTTTTGAGAGTTATATATGCAAAAATCATAAAAAATGTGAAACCATGTACAGGTTGTTAATTTCAGTCTTTCCATATGAATTGTACTCTTAGAGAATGATGGGTGTAAGAACATTTATTTAGCAATACACATAATTGTCATGTTGTATCTAGAAGTGCTTCCTAATAGCATTTCCAACAGATACATATATCTTCAGTTAAAAACTCAGCAATCAATTTGGAATTTCTTATGTGTGATCAAACAAAAAGAATGTTTATTGTAAGTTCTATGCATATGCTATAAAGACAAGTTGACATCAAATTAGATTGATCAAAGATGACTCAACTACTCACACTTTAAATCAAAAACTTATGCATGTTGCTACTCCAATGCTTATCATATAAATAATGTCTTAAAGAATAATCATTGTAAGTAGAAAAGCCTGATGAGTATAATGCTTCCAAACATGACAAAGAACCAAAACAATTGATACCAACATTTGCAAATGTATCACAATAAACTTGATGCTTCCTATTTAAAACCAAACAAAGTTTAAAAGTCTAAATTTACTGTACAATAAGAAAAAATACAAGTCCTCAACACGATTGATCAAAGTGAGTTATGGGGCTTGGTACAAGAAAGGTTTGGATTGAAATCTTGTTACCCAATGGCCATGATGGATTCGGTGTGCTTAAAAAAAAAGTAATAAAAATCCACTGAAAGCTAACTGAAACAAATATCTCGTCAAGCATTGGTATTCACTTCTTTTAATTGATTTACAAATTAATTTTTGTGAAACTTCGCCAGCTAGAACCCCTGCCTCAGAAAAGAATTGCCAAGCATTTTCTACAACCTAAAATAAACATGGACAATGAACATGAGTGGAGGACCAATATCATGGCGGGAATACGCTATTCAAGCACAGTTTGTAATAGCATAAAAGAGCAAGAAGGGTAGACAGTTATCTGTCCTACTAACAGCTGGTTTACATACAAATTAGATAAAGAAAATGGTGTAGAGCATTTCAAAGTATACATACAATTAGGTATGTCAAGATGAGGTTTGCAGACTGCAAATGATAGTGGACTTTGAGCCAGGGTAAAAGTGTTGTCTACCATTCTTTTAAGGGCAACACCAGTCAAATCCCACAGGAAAGGTTTCAATTTATTGACTAGCCCATTGAAGTAGGACATAGAGCAAACCACATGAATCTTGCAATTTACATTGTTGGTTTTTCCCCTCTACCCTATATTCTTTATTTTCTGTGATGTAAAACCCTAGATTAAATCTGTTTTCTCCAACACCAACTGACTTCCCAATATAAAACATATTTCCGACTGATAATGGATCAAACACAAAGACGCAATATGATGATCAAGCTTCAAGAAAACCAAAATCCAAATAACAAAATTTAAAGTACATATTAACATACCCAGATCCCAAACTTGGAACTTGATGTTGTTGTACTGCACTGTCTCCACATTAAACCCGATCGCTGCAACCATCAAAGAAAACAAAAATAAATTAAAAAAAAAAAAACCTCCCAAATTACATTTAAAAAGAATCAATTCAAATCGATTTTCACTAAATCAGCATATCACTCTCATTGAAATCAACGACTAGAACACCCACTTGGGATCGTTGACACCACCTCGCCCATCTGAAGCCGATCTGCACCAAAAAAACTCGAATTAATCAATAAAAAAGGGAAAATCAAGGTAAAAAGAAGACATGGTAAGGGCGTACACAAGATGGTGGTTTTGCCCGCATTGTCAAGGCCAAGGACAAGGATCCGAGCCTCGCGATTCCCGAAGATGGAGGAGAGCATCCGCGTGAAGAGGATGCCCATGCTTCGCAGCTGGGATGAATTCGAGATTCGATGGGATCTGGATCAGAGAGAGCAAGAGAGTTTGAAATTAAAAAGAGCGAAGAACGTCTTGTTTGCTTAGCTCGCAGGTCTCTTCGTTGGATGAAGCTGGGTCTAAAAAAGGATCTTGTTTGGAATTTTATTTTTCTTTGAAGGTCCGGGTATTTTTTTTTTTAATATATATATATATATATATCTTCAACAACACAATAAGGTTGTTGGTTATTTTATTTTATTTTTATTCTATTTTATTTTATTTTTTTCCCAGATGAGCGGCTAGGGCGCTGAAAAAGATAGGGGTATGCACAAATCTCAGCGGAGTAAGTGGAGATAGGACCGTGCACATGTAAACAATGGAGGCCACCTACACATAATCACTATTCACAATTCCAAAAATATGTCATTAATCATGATTTGAATTCATATCACTTGTGAAAGGTTCTGACGGGACCCAAAAACCAAGCTATTGGTTTCCTATTCCCTTTATATTAAGAGGTTGAGGGTTTGAATTCTACAATCTATTTATTAAAAAAGCAAAAATAATTAAAAAAATAGTTTATTACTGTTTAAGAAGTCAAAAAAAAAAATTGTGTTTCCCAACTATAAGAAATGGCCTAATTTGTTTTTGTTCTTGACTAAAGTACCTTCTAGGAAAATAAAGAATTACATTTGTGTCCATTTAAATAGAATTAAACTTCTTCTCTCTTAGCTAAAGAGTCTCCTCTCCTACTTATTCCCTTAATCTGAGAACACCCACAAGAAGGTGATTGGTAATGGAACTAGATATTAAATAGATAGACAAAAACATTTCTAAAATTATGAGCGATGTTCTTTTAACATTGTAAAATTCTCAAAAATTGAATCCCAACTCAATGTCACCGCAATTTCTCTTTTGATGTGACCACTAAATTATTTGCAAAAAAATCATCTTCGATCTTATGTTATCGCCTTGTTTTAATGAACTTCATAGCAAAAAATGCTTCCTCACTAGCTATTGTAAAAACTAGAAGAGTTGAAACATGTTGTATCAGTCTATTAAAAAGATTATATGTTTTTGATTTTCTTGTCTCTTCCAAAATAGTGCATAATGATGACAAGGAAGATAGATATTGCAATTTCTTATCATTTTGCATACCATATTCGAAATCTCCAGTTGAAACTTCAATATCTCTTGCTCACTAAAATCAAGAGGATACTTTTCTACAAGGGTGAATATATTATCAATATTAAAAGATTTATACTTTTCCCTTCGATCCAAAACTGTGCTAAGTGTCAAAAGTTTCATGGCTTGCATATTGAATCTACTATTTAGCTCCTGCAATTGAAAATCAATGATTTCATTAAATATGTCATAATGATAGTGATGCTTTATAGTGATTTGACTTTGTTGGTGTCAACATCGACATTCACTAAATTGAGAACTCAAATATGGAGCATTCAAATTACAATTTTCAACAAATAATAACACATTCTCATGCAATCTACTCTAACCTTCTCTCAATTTCTAAATCAACATTTATGTACTTGAAACTAACTCTCAATTTCTAAATCAATATTTTTGTACTTGAAACCAAATGCATAGCATTCAAAATGTCTTGAGACTTTTGCTACAAAGCTTGGCATAGTATATTAGTAGTGCCCATGATCTCTTTCACTAAATGCAAAATGAAAACGAATTCAAATGATTGAATTAGTAGCATCTCCTCTTTGAGATTAAGTAGATTCATCTTTTTCAATATTTTTGAAGCACTAAACAAGTAGCATCACACATTCTTATAAGGTTGCATATAGAACAAAAATGAGAACCCCAACGAGTATCATCTACCCATTTAAAGTCCTAACTTGATTGGCACATTTTCTAGTTACAAATTATGTAGTAGTTAGCATGTGTGCAATTTGATGTGCTTGAGCAACTTGCAATTCTCCATGATGTTTACATGAGCGTCAACAAAATTTATAATGAAATTTTAATTTTTTGAGAAACTGATCATGAATAGAATGTATCTTTCTAGATGCAACAACTAGACCCGATTATAGTTGATGAGCTAAACAATGCACATAATAAGTTGAAGGACAATCATTAAGAATTAATGCTTCCAACCTTTTCCATTCTCCATGCATGTTACTAGCTCCATTGTAACCTTGACCACATATGTTCTAAACATCAAAAGGTGTGGCAAAAGAGAATAGTACATAGATGTATCCTTAATATAAGAAATATAAAAAAAATGCTCTTTAATATTGCCATTCTGATCAGCAAATCTCAGCATAAGAGCCATTTGTTCTTTCTTGGATTCATCACACGTCATATTAACAATAATACAAAATTTTGAATCTCCAATATCTTCCCTAATTTTGTTCATTGCCTTATTTCCAAGAATATGCAAAATCTTCTTTTGAATTGAATGCAAAACATAGGGTTTTTTTTTCCAATATAACCTTTATTTTTTTATAATTATCAAAATGACCCCATGTTAAATTTATCCACCAATATGGGTTTGAAAGCATCACATCAAGCTATATCATCATCTAAGTGATGAGTTGGCCTTTTAAAAATATTATGATATTGAATTTTTTTCATGCATACCCTTCTCTTTTCAAAAATCACAAAAAAATGAGATATTTTTAAATTTTTAAACCATTTTAAAGTTATTATTATTTTTTCAACCACATTTATTTTGGAAAAATATGTTGTTGTTATTGTTGCTATTATTATTATTATTGGATAGAGAATAGATTTGTTTATTATAGATTTCAAAACTGTAAATTTATTTTGTGTATATTTTATTTTTAATTTTGGATTTTAATTAAAAATGACATGCATGGCACACCATGTATTTTTAATTTTGGGTTTTAAAAGTAATGGATGTATTTTCTATTAATTTGTTGTTGAATGCAATTATTGTTATTTAAACTACAAACAAGTTGTTCAATCAAAATAACAACAATAACAATAATATTAATAATAATATTTTTTTTCAAAATAATTACCATTTAAAAAAAATAAATTATAACTTAAAATATTTAAAAATTTTCACTTTCTTGATTGTTTAAAAATTAATTATGTTAATAATAATAATAATTTTTAAAAATGGCTTAAAAAACCAAGAAGATGTAATACTAACAACAACAACAATAATAATATATTTTTCAAAATAAATATGGTTGAAAAAATATAACTTTTACAAAATTATTAATAACTCAAGAAGGTTTAAAAATAAAAAATATCTCATTTTTGTGATTTTGTAAAAGAGAAGGGTGTCAATGAAACAAAAACCAATAATTTAATATTTTTAAAAGGCCAACTCATGTTCTAGGTGATGATATGGCTTGATGTGATGTTTTCAAAACTATGTTGGTGAATAAATTTTACATAAGGTAATTTTGATAATTATAAAAAATAGAGCTTATATTGGAAAAAATACCCAAAATATAATTGGTTGATTTTGGAGCGTTTTTTTAACACAACTATTTTAACTTGATCATTGGTAGAAGCCATAAGTTCAATCAACTCAAGAAAATTTCCAAAGGTGTTTGAATCAATAACCTCTAAAAGCACAAGCTTGAAATGCAAGCCATTGATTAGCATTATTAAAAGTCTTCACTCGCGGTCAATTATTCAAAATTTATTCTGAACTTTGCTTATGCATTACTTTATCAATGTGCTCAGATTGTTTTTTGAACTCAAGATATGATAGCATTATTATGCAATGAATAGAGTCATCTCCAATATGATTAAGAAAACCACAATCTTTCCCAGAGTTAACATTTTTCCAATTTCTTAATCATGTAACTGTGAACACATTCCCAACCAGGTTACCTATTGGGTTTCATGTTAAAAAGGTAACATGGTAAGACGTTTGCAACATCTTTTGTTAGATAATACTCAAGCCAAAAAAAATAGAGCAAACCCAAAATATTGAGAATGCCTAGGATATGAGTAAAATAGATAATTGGATTGATAGATTTTTTTTTGTATGGACGCTTTAGCAAATAAGCTTGCAGAATGTTATCTCATTCATTGTCTAGATGTTCCCATATTGGTCGACTTAATATGGGATCTCATTCTACATATCAATTACAAATTATTAACTCCATTAGGAGCTTAGGAGATTCATTAGTACTTTAATCTTTAACCCTTGGAGATTGATAAGGTGTACTATTTTCTGATATATAAACTTCTATTTCTTTCTTCTTAAAAAATGAGCCTAGCTTTTTTTGAGTGGTAATGATGCCACTTGTAACATGACCTAGCAATATTATAAATTTATTATTTTTATTTTCATTAATAAAAAAAATTCCCAAATCTCAAAATTCAATACACAACACTTGATTATATTCTTTAAATAATATAATTTTCTAATATATATAAGTTATAAGCAATAAACTAAAAAAATGACTATTACAACAAACATATTATATATCAATGTGCTTAAAATTTTTGAAATGAATATGACTTATATAAAGTAAAAGGCAAAGTTTGTTTTCTTACGAAAAAATATAAGGCAAAGTTAATGCTTTGAATATAATTCTTATTTCTCAATATCAAATTAATGGTAATGGTAAAAGACTAGAAGCACTTAAATATTGCATAATTTTATGATGAATTATCAGGTATGCGTGAACTATCTTAATTTTTTTTCACAATATAAAACTAAACTAAAAATATTATTTATTTGTCTAGTGTCTACTACTAATAGTGCTAACTAAGTTCCTAATCCCAACTTATGTAATCATGTTATGCTAAAGACCATTAGTACTAAATATACCAAAGAATATTTGCCTTTAGTAATTTTTTATAAGATTCAAATGTTAAGAAATCTATAATTATTTCTAAATTATTGTTGTTATAGCATCTTTTTTCTCATCATATGCTTCATATATTTTATTTTGGAAATAAAAAAATGCCATGTTCATATAACTATTTTCCTTGTATTAGTTTATGATTTTTATCTTTGAATCTCTTAACCTGTTCATCAAGTGTATATGGGTTAACGTTATTAATGGGTTATTAGGGGTATTAGTCATAATTATATTTATAAAAAAACTAGTCAAAAGTGTCTTTGTAAAAAATATGGATTACTATGTAAAACGCAGTTAAAACCTACTCTAAGGTGATGTGGCATGTCTTGTCACATCACGTGGTTTTATAAAACTATGGGCACCTATGGTTTTAGGTTAGTAATCTCTCCTTCTATATAAGGAGAAGTTTGTAAGTACGTTTGGCATATGAATGACAACATTAGCCTTTTAGTAATTTCTTGGCGTAAGCTTATCTTTTCTCTCAATTCTAACCTTCCCCCATTCTCTCTTATCTTCGGTCACCGGGTCTTAACATGGGTCCCTACCCTTCAAACAACAACCCACTATCTATTCTCAGAGAGAAACAACCAACACTATGTCTTACCTTACAAAAGAGTGTTATCCTTTTAAAGAACAAGATTTTTGAAGTAACCTTTGTTTCTTAAAGAAAGTTTCTATTTAAAGAGAACTTAACACTTGTGCAATAAGCCAAACCTATTAAGGACAAGCCACATAGAGGGCTAATAGCTCATGTGGCTCTTAAGTTTTTTTGAGTGTCAATAATATACTTTTATAGTTTTCTTTTAGCATGCTAGTTTGATAAGCTCCAACTTGGTGAAGAAGAAGGAGGGCTAGATGATAGCCCGATCTTCACGGCGTAGGATCTAGGTTGAGGGATAACTAGCTGGGAATAGTTGGGGATGGATACGACCCGTACGTTGGGAGAGACAATCCGAAACTTCAAGAACTCCAACCCGCTGTCTGAACAATCGTAGAACCACAAACCAGAAAGTAATCCACACAAAACACCCAGAAGCGTAGAGCACGAATTAGGAGAAAGCCAAAACTTTCCTCTCGCGAATCCAGAAAAACTCACAAGAATAATGGTAGTAAGACAACTCTTATTTCGTGAATAATAATCAAAGTTCTGTTTTTCCAAAAGAGAAGGTAGAAGGCTATTTATAGCCAACTTAAACATGGGATACAAGATAACTATCTTATTAAAATTGGCTAGAGAATCAATCTAAAGATAGAAAATAAAAATTTGCTGGGAAAACAATCTAAAAATAAGAAAATAAAATCGGCTAGAAAATCAATCTAAATATGGGAATAGTATCCCGCGGGTATTGTAGCACATGAAGATGGTAGGCGAATCTCTCCACTCTTAGTCTTGGAATATTTGACTTCCTGATTGATTGAGATTTGATTTTGTTTCCTTCCAAAAATTGGGTTGGTTTAGGAAAGATATATTTTGGGCTGATTTGTCATAAAAACATCTCCCTTTGTTTGCGAGGGGCCAGCAAAGATAGGCATAGTTTTCTTCTTGGACTTGCATGTGAGTGTGAGGCCCACATGTGGCATAGCTCCAAATGCTTCTCTCTTGCTATTCTTTTGTTTGACTAAGTCTGGAATTATGTCTTCACTTCATATACACCTAAGTACAATTATGGTAGAAAAAATTGGAAACACCCCAATATTATTTAAGAATAAGCTTAAGTTAGCGTTCACATGGTTTTAGATTTGTTCAACATGTTTTTTTGTAAATGGTCATTGATATGCTTCCTCTTCTATACCAGCTGAAGTATTACTATTTATAAGTGGTGTAGTTGGCATAGGCGTGATGTCTTCATCATAGTTGCTAATGAATTTCTTTCTAAACATTTAATAATATTAACATACCAGCTAAAAGCATATGCAGACATCATTAATCACACCCCATAGGGCCATTGCACCAACAGTATCAGGTTTACTTCATCAGACTTTGATTAGGTTTACTTCATCACACCCCATAACGATCATTCATTCATATAATATGACGAACCATTATCATCAGACTTTGATTAGGTTTACTTCATATCCTATCTTTAACCAACTGCCCTGAGTTCTCATAGTTGGTCTGATGTGACACTAGATGACATCGATAACAGTATCAGGAAGCTTTCTAATATGCTCTCGCTACATCGGAGGAAGAGGAACACATAATTGCCAATTAAAAATCTTGTGCATCGAAATCAGGTTTTGATGGATACTCAAGCCATGTAGGGATGGCATCCTTCTCAAATCCTCAACCGAATATGCTGGGATGAATTAGTATTTCTTGCTGGTGCCATATACCTGGTCAGGAAACAAATCTAGTAATGCATCAATAGGGGAAAGACAATGCATGATCTCAATTACAAGACAATCTTGGGGAAAAAGGAAAAACTTGCTCAAAATTTTTTCTTCTACCCAAATCATACCTCCACTTTGGAGTGGTTTTCTTCTCATACTCCTAAACTTAAAAGAAGTTCTTTAGTTTAAAAGAAGCATAAAGATGTCAAATTTGTTAGGTTAATAAACACTATATGATGATAGAAGGTATAAATATAAAGCACTTACCTTGATAGTCGTTGTATTAGCTGCTACTAACGAGGTATGCTTGGTTAAGAAGCCAAGAACACTTAAAGCAAATGCCAAGTTTAGTACTAGAACAAACTAAGAAATGGAAGTCAGACCATAGTTTTTTATGCTAGGAATTGAGTCAATTAGAATAGTGAATACACTGATCAAATGTAAGAAATGTGGTTGTGAGTGTTCCGGGTGTACCAAGGAGCTTACAAGAAGCAATATACACTTATAAGGGTAGTCGTAAGTGCAATCTAGAGAAGATTATGGCCCAGTGATTACGATCGTAAGCTAAGCCGTAATACCAAGATAGAAGACCTTAACGGATGAGACTTACGGGTGTAAGGTGTCCTATAAGGCACTTGCTCCATCATCTCAAGCTCCTTATGGCCTCGCCCGTAAGTGGCTAGGTATAAAAGATTATGATCAGGGTTTTAAATATATCTTTTGATGGCCAAGCTTTAGGAAAGAAGGAGTTTTCTCTAGATCTTTTAGGCATAATCATTAGGGAGAAGAGGCTTGCCCACTTTAAAAGAATAAGATTGGAACAGTGAGGGAGTTTTCTCTTGTGAATTGTTTGATTGTTCTCCCTTGATGGAAAACTAATTTTGTAGGTGTTTGGGCAGAGATGAACTCTAGGGTTAGATTTGATTGACATGGTTGTGGATCTTTCATGCTTTACTTTGATTATTAATTGTAATTCTTTACTTTTGATTTAAATCACGTGTTCTTATTGTCTTAGATGCTATTGAGGTGAAAGCCCTAGTTTCATGTATGATGTGCTTGTGTGACGAGTCGAGAGACCTACCTAGCATAGACAAGCTGCGATTGAAGGGGATTTGTGAGTAAGCCTAGAAATAGCACTACAAGAAAAATGTTAATTACTAACATAATTTACCCTAGAAAAATTCTCCTAGGTAATTAGCCAAGGAAGAGATAAGGAATAGAAAGGCATGATTAGATATAAAGGTTAGAAACATTACCTAGGGATTACACAAGGAAATACCTAGGGAATTAGCAATGACAAAACTTTCCCAAGCTACTCCATTGATAAATCACTCGGGAACTACACGCCTAATATTTAGCAATGACTTACCATAAAAAGTTATCCATTGGCATCTATACCCAAGTTAATCTCTGGGTGAAATTGAACAATTTTAAAATTACCTAGGATTAGCTAGGTAAAATAGTCATTGTTATTTGTCCATAGCTAATCCCTGGGTAAAATTGAATAGCTTTAAAATTAGCCAGGGATTAGCTAGGTAAAATAGTCATTGTTATTTGCCCGTAGCTAATCCCTGGGGTTTTTTATTTCTTAGGATTTTTATTTAGCAAAAGATTAGTTTCCGTAGGTAAATTGTTGATCTTAAACATTACCAAGAGATTAGCTAGGGTTGATAGCCATCATGTTTAGTTCATAGCTAATCCCTGAGTAAATATAAATTAACTTGATTTTTTTAGAAGAGTATTAAATTGTTTTTTTTAGATTTGTTATTGAGTTTAAAAATCTTATTATTAATTCTATTAACTTCATTATAACATATATGTATGCACACACATAATTTTATAGTTTGATTTTCTTAAAAACTTGCATCAATAGAAGATAAAATAAATAAATACACCTTTTTCCTTGGAAATTTTACTTATTTAAACCAGTAACTACCATTTATCTTTTCTTTTAAATATTTTAAAATATTTTAAAATTTGTAATATTTAAAATACTTTTACGAAATATATAGATATACATACATACATATTGTAGTTAGATAAATCTATTTATTTTTAAAATGGAAGGTTATTTTTATAAACAATAATGGATCAAATTATATAAAATTAATTAATCAGAAAGTATATATATATATATATAAAAGAATCTAAATTAAATGTTTCAATATATATAGATGTGTGCCAAATTTATGATTTTAATAAAATTTTTTATATAGGTTTTTGTATTTACGAAGATAGAAGTGGGTTGTGTGAATGTTCAATTTTAAGAGGAAGAGAGAAAGGGGGGTTCATAAATTTCATGGGTGTTCAGAGTCATTGCCATAGCGATTTATGACCATCCGATTTTGAAAGACAACGTATTGTGCTCTCAAATCTTACCCATATTCATCCCCAAGCCACTCTCAACCCTAACTTTTCTCTCTCACCGCTCCATCTCTTGTTTTGCTCATAGATCGTCAGTCGAAGTTGGCCGTTGTCCAATGGCGGAGAGCGCTCTGACGATTGAACGATGGCGAGATCATCAGTCGAAGTTCTTATTGTTGTGACACGACCAACATTAATCATCAAGATCTGGTGAGTGGAAAGTTTTCCTAATTTGAATCCAGTTCTTGATATCTTTCATTGAAGTTCTTATTGTTGTGGTTTTTTTTGCTGATAGTTCTCCAGTTGTTGGATTCGGGAAGAAGAGGGGGCCAAACTCATCTTAGAAGTAATTGCAGTATTAGTTTCTCAAGTTTGAAGAAGTAATTAGGGTTTTTGTTTGAGTTGATGGGAACTTGCATGTTTCTACAAGCTGTTGGACTGTGATTGCTCCTTTTATATTGTTTACTTGTTTTTAGGGCAAAGTTTTGAGCTTATTATAAGGAATTCCTTTGTCTTTAAGATTTGTTTGTTATCTTCTATCCATTGTTGTTTTCCTCTTGTTATTGTTAATGTTCTAATTGTTCTTGTGCCGGATATGATAGTGGTTTAGGTTATAGTTATCAAAAGGGAAAACTCATTTAGGTTGTCATTTTGGATGCTTGCTTTTTATTATTCTTTGACTTTAATGAGGTAAATTTCTTATAATAGTGTTTCAAATTCAGTAATTATTTTTGTCATTTTGATGTTTCTTTTTTTCATCTTATGTTTGGATTGTAGAAGGTTCGGTTAGATTTTTTACTTCTCGAAATGCATTGAAGTATGTGATTTAGCGAGCAGTTTTATCTCAATTTGTGTTCTTTCACTTATCCGTCCATGGCATAGTATTCTTTAGGATTCCATCTCTTGTCCAGATATATGAGCTTTTCTTCCACTTGGTATGCAAAACTTTTGTCCGAATCCGTTGCTTGCTCGTCAAGATTTCACAGTGCTAATTCCATTTTGGTGTGAAATTTGAGTCCCATGCCACCTTTTTATCAGTAGCGGAGTTTATCCAATTATTCTGCTTGTTTGGTTCTTTGAGGACTTATGCTAATTTTTCTTCAATGAATATATATATAGACACTCCATCTTTTGGTGTGTTCTCATTTATTATATCCAATTGCTTCCTCTTTCTGCTATTTTTATAGAATTTTTTTTTTGTTTATGTCTTTTGTGTGCATATAGCTTTGATTGATCATATTATTCATCTTATTTGGGTGATCATATTAATCATCTTCTGAATGCCTGATCTTGTTCATGCTTTGAAGGTTTTCAGAGTCCACCAATTCAGAGGAATTTCTCTGGGCTTCAAATTTTTCAACAATCTTAGCAATCACACTGATGTGTTCTCTGCAAGTTCATGGTCGAACTCAAGTAATACAGTGGTACCCCGCTAGGGGTAAGGTTGTCGAACCTCAGGGAACTGGACTTGGAGTACTAATTTTTTTTCTAATCTCTAGTTAAGCAAGAACATGGTTTGATTTAGAAAAGCAAAGTAAAATAAGTAAGAAAGAACAGATGAAGATAACAAGTAGATTAGGAATGAGAGTTTCAACAACAAGAGCGCAATGGCCTGGGACGACTGACTTCTAATGCTTACCAGGTACATTCTATGGTTTTTGTGTGTGCTCCTAAGCAATGTTGCATATATGGTTCTCAAATACACCAAGTTTTGCTAGGATAACTATGGTTTCATACACAACGAGTTTTGCAATCATACAAGGCAACTACCTCTATGGTAATCCACACATTGAGTTTTACCCAAGCAACTGTGCAAATCAAACACATCAAGTTATGCGAACACAAGATTAAACACAAGAAACCAAAAGAACTCCGTAGAACATTAAAATAGAGTATTCAAATTATACAAAGCATCATAGTTCAAACATCCCGGGCCATCATGGATAGTTAGCTCCTCATGGCTGGGTGCAACATGGATAAAGCAATGAAAGATCTAAAGAAAGAAGACATGACTCCCTTCTTCTCAAGAAACTCTTCCTAGTTGAGCTCTGTATGCTAGCCCCACTTCCCTTGTGCCTCCAACTCATCCTTGATCTCCTTAGATAGTGTAGTGAATCTTGATCTTCGCCCTCATTAAAGTCCTCCCGGTGGAGAAGAAAAATCCTCGAACAAAGATGATGTGAAACCCTAGAAATCTGGAGTTAAATGGCTAATTTCGGGCTCAACACAATCTGAGCACGGTCGTGTTTAGACCGTGCTCTCGCTGAGAATTCTGAGTGAATCAGTTAAGTGCTGGCTTGGGATAATCAGTGGCATGAGTGCGGTCATGCTCCTCCCTTGCTCTGCCTATGCATGATCATGCTAGGAGTCTCTAGAGCATGCTTCCCCTGTTTAGTAGAAGATACCTCCAAGTTGAGATTTTCAGGGGAAGAGGCACGGTCGTGCTTAGACCATGCTTCTCCTGAGAGCATCCTCATGCTTGAATGTTTGCTTGGTCGTCTTCAGGCTGAGATATTCAGGGGGACAGAGCACGATCGTGCTCGGCTCGTGTTAGTCTTGAACACTTAGCAAAATCTTCATTCTTTTGCTCGTTTACTCCCCGATTTCACTCCAAGTTGGTTCAAGCTCCTCATTCCTGTACAGAGAACAAATATACCTAGAATAGCATCTTATATCGATAAAATTATGCTAAAAGACAAGAAAATGAATGGATTGAGCGTTTGTAAACATGATATGAAATGCACTCATCACACACAGTTAAAATTCAGGAGCAACATAGTGATATTGCCGATCTGGTGCGGAAATTTCACTTATAGTTCTATCGTTATTACTCTTGATGTTTGTGCTTGATTTATGGTTTTCTTTTTAAGTGAGCAGGATCATTTCATTCATGAAGTTTTATAATAAGTGCATTTTTGAAAATTTATTGAAATTTACTGAATGCATTGGTTGTAATCTTGCTGCCTTTCAAGATACTGTAGATTTTAGGATTCAGTTCTATTTTCTTACATTTAGGTAAATACATATTACATTTTGTCAAAATTTGTGCATATTTTTTTGTGAGCTTCCTTCTTCAATATACAGTTTTTTTTATCTTTGTTATGTGTCTTTACTTATAAAAAAGCTTGGAGCAAATATTATATGTTGATTCCTCTTCCAATTTGGATAGCAAATAAATGCTTGTATTTCTTCTTGCATTTGGTTTTATTAGTATATTGAATATCATGATTATCAAATTGGGTAGTTGGTATTATTAAATCTCCCACATTGTTCAGTATGCAATTATTTCTGGGCATTACTATTGCCTATTTGCTCATAAGAATTCAAATTATTGTCTGTGGTAGTTTTAGTTTGTCAGGAATTTCTTGCATTAGTTGTAATCTTCTCCTTCAACTATTTTAATGGTGATGAAGCTTTTAACTTACCTTTTCACATGAAATGAATTTCCTAAAAAAATTGCTTTCTATATATCTGTCATTTTTTCTTTCAGATATAGGATGTTATCCTTCATATTTCATGTCTAATTTGCATATCTGCCTTTTCTCCAGCTACACTCTTTTGAATGCTAGGTTGCTTTTTTTAATAAAATTCCAGCCTAGTTTTCTCTTCATTTGTTGCATCTTTGCTGTGATATTAAATGTCCTGCTATTTTAAGTGCCATATTTTTTATCCCTTTAGTCTCTCTGGTCTAATAGGAAAAAAAATATGTTTGTGATTTTCTTTTAAAATTTAGATATCTTCCTTCCACTTGCTTCATTTAATGTAAAATTCTCTGTATAATTGCATTATCAACAAGTGGAATAAGAAAGCATTTGCAAAAGTGCATTTTTGGTATCTGAACTATCTCTCTTTATTTGTTAAGGTTCGTGAGCCTAAGGACATTACAATTTGATTTTTGAACATAAGTGTTCAGGAACATTTTTTAAACTATGGAAAATGTGAGGAGTTTTGGCCCTCATTAGTAACAAAGGTTAATCCTTAATGATTATTTTTTGTTTTGAGGAACCTTTGATGAATATATGGGTATAGTTTATGGACCTAAAGTGCATTATTAGCAAAAAAATTTGAATGATTTTACCACTGAATATGGACTATGGTTTAATGTAGTTATGGCTTCAAAAAAAGAACAATGTTTAGGTCTACATGAAGTTTTTTAATGGTCTCAAATACATAACCATGATTATATATATATATATATATATATATATATATAGAGAGAGAGAGAGAGAGAGAGTCTAATTCAACATCTCTTTATGACTACTGTGCAATATTTCTAATCAAAAGGGTGCCAAATACTTGAATCATTAAAATGGAAGATAAGCTAATATTTTTGTCATAATTCAATTGAAGTTGTACAAATAGTGTCCTATTTCATTGTTAACATTGTATTGCTATTTTATTAAGACCTTTTTTTTTGTACACGAACTATTGATTATTCAAGGCATTTGTTAAAGTTTTGATGAACAGAACTGTGAACCTGAGAATCAATTGATGAAGATTTACAAAATTAGTTAGCATTGTGCGTAATCAACTACAAATTCAAGAAGAGTGGCATCAACAAGAGCTTCAAGAAACCAACAAGTGATGACTAAAATGAGGAAGATGCTACAATTATTTATATCTCAAAATCAAGCACCTTCTCAAATAAATCAATGAGGTCATGATGAAGATGTTGATTTTACTCCACCAAATTAGTAGTTGTTGTTCTTATGTTGTTACTTATTTCTCATATTTGTTGCTTACTTGTGATACTTTTGAGTTTTAGTACGTGCCACTTATGTTAGTTATGTGTGCTTGCACTTATTTTGAATATGATTTGTGTTGTTTTTTTAATGCCTTTGAGAAGGTTCAATATAATCTTTTGTACTTGGTTATGATAGATTGCAATTACTATAATTTTAGCATATTGTATTAAAATTTATTGATTATTCTAAATAAATTATTTAATGTAGATTTTTGTATTATAATTTTTAATATAATTTTAAAATAAACAATTAAAACTTT
Organism: Dioscorea cayenensis subsp. rotundata; assembly: GCF_009730915.1. Lineage (NCBI taxonomy): Eukaryota > Viridiplantae > Streptophyta > Magnoliopsida > Dioscoreales > Dioscoreaceae > Dioscorea > Dioscorea cayenensis. The sequence continues at coordinate 12,328,192 of NC_052486.1, forward strand.
GTTTAATATTAGCAAGGGATTACCTAGGGAATAATCCTATTTTTAAATTTGATTACCCAAGGATTAACCCAAGAAATAACCAAGGAAATAATCCGTAAATAATCCCTAAGTATATTTAACAAGGGATTACCAAGGCTATGATTCATTGCTGCTCCATCCAAATACTAATGAATTACCCAAGAAGCAATCCCTAGGAAATATTATGCAGGGATTACCCAGGGATTTAAGATTTTAATTTTTTGAAAATTTATCAACGGATTTCCTATGAAAAATACCTTGCTAAAATTATCTAGAGATTGCCCAAGAAATGTTCCAAAGCAAATTCCTTGCCTTTGATGAACTGATTAACATAAATTACCCAAAGATTGCCCAGAAAATATTCCGAAGCAAATTTCTTGTCTTTGATGAATTGATTAACATAAATTACCATAGGAATTTATCCTTTACCCATGGAATAGTTCGTTGCTATTTAGGAAGGGATTTTAAAATCCCTGGAAAAATTATTACCCATGAGGCTTTTACCCAGGGATGCCAATTCCTAAGAAAATCCTCCCTAATAAATATTACCCAGGGATTTTAGCATTTTAGCTAGGGAATTGTCCCAAGCTAATTACTATTTTTCTTGTAGTTAGGGTACTTTGGAGTCAAGAGTTCTCCTCCCATAATCCTCTTGAGCAAATTGGCAAGTAATTCGGTACTCTTTGCAATCATTGGGAGTAGATCTAGAGAGAGATTTCATTTCTTCTTTGTATGGGATTAGGAGCGATCACTTTGAGAGAAGGGTTTTATACACTTTGAATACTTATCTATTCATGTTAAGATTTCATCAAGTGCAATGCGATAATGGGGTTATCTATATTAGCATTGTATTAGATCATAGGGTCAAATAGGATTGCTAACTTACTACCTTTGTCCTTGACATACAAAACCCTATAGGGAGTCTATGGCTGAGCATCCTATTTTTCTAGCTTGCTTAGCCATATCTATTTCAGTGCTTTTGATTTCTTTTTTTTATTTTTTTTATTTTGTTTTCACGCCACACAACTTTGAGTAGGGTAGTTTTTGGATTAAGGGTTAATACTAGTACACTCTATTTTCCTTGAAGATCAATACATTGCTCTTTGGCACACTTTATTACAATATTGGCACTTAAACTTGCATCCCCTATCATAGAAAAAGATAACAAGAAATGTGACACTTGTATGCCCCATGGATTATTGAACACCATTATTTCAGACTGTGATCCCCATCTTTATTAGTGGGTTTTGGCATGAATTATGCAAGTTTTAGGGAGTGGATTTACACTTATCGATCTGCCTATCATCCCTAGACAGATGGACAAACTGAAGTGGGGAATCAATGCCTTGAAAATTACTTGAGATGTATGACTAGGACTTGCTCTAGCAATGGGTGAAATGGTTGTCATTAGTAGAATTCTGGTACATTACTACTTTTTCATAGTCCATCAAGATGAGTCCCTTAGAATCTTTGTATGTCTATGGACCACCACTGCAGTTATCTTATTTTCTAGGAGATTCTAGGAATGCGATGGTAGACTAGTTATTGTGTGAAAGGAAGTCAATTAATCAAATCCTTCAGAAATAGTTGCTCAAAGCCTAGCATTGAATAATGCAAATGCCTGAAAGGAAATGTTCTAAGAGAAGTTTCAATATTGGGGACCAAATTTTACTTAAGCTTTAAGCATATAAGCAGACCACAACCCACCAAGACAATCGTAAGATGTAGCCTCATTATTATGACCCATTTATGGTGGAGGATAAAATTAGTCCAGTTGCTTATAAGATTAGGTTACCGCCTTAAATTCAAATACAAAATGTGTTCCATGTTTCCCAATTTTGTCCGTATCATTCCAATCTTATTTCAACATCAGTGCTTCCTCCCTTCAAGATACCACAATCTCACCCTTTAGTAGTAATTGACTGGAGAATGGTCAAGCGATAGAATCGGGCTGCTACCCAATAGCTCATTTATTGGAAGGACATGTCACAATCCAAAGCTACTTGGGAATGGGCTAATGAGATCCAAGCCCGCTTTCCGAATTTGCCTTGCGGATAAGGAAATTGGATGGAGAGGGTATTGATATGACATGCTTAGGAGTGGGAGTCATTTGTAATTGTTTAATTAGTTGTTATTTTACAATATATCTTTTTATGTATTTGTTAGTTTGTTATGGATTCTATTAATATGTCATATGAGAGATGATATGGGTTATCTAAGAAATTGAAGTTTCTTCTCTCTATCTCTTATGTTCATCTGGAATTCTCCCTTCTTTAGTTCTACTTCTCTCAGATAAAATTCTCATTCTATTTGACACTCATCAGCATCCTAAGTCTAAAACAAAGATCAACAGAGAAAAGGTATGTTCTCTCTTCTATATAAAAAAAGGTTAATTCAATAATTCGTGGCATGATCTACGTTAGGTTAGGCAATGATGCATGAATAAGATAAAAGGAATATAAAAAAAACAAATAAAGGTGAGAATTATATTTGCATCTATGATGGATTTGATTTTTTTTTTTTTTTATGTGTTCTATGTTGACTGTTTGCTTCAGATGATCAAATTTATGTTTAGTAAAGCATGTGCATCAGTGTGTTTGAGGAGGGGAATAGATCTAACCTTTAGATGGCAATTAAAGTGTACTATGAGATCATGTAAAAAATGAGAATGTGGATTTGATTCCCCTAGATTAAAGTATGCATAATTTCATGATTGAAATGGCTACCAGTGGTATATTTCATAAATAGTTTGAATTAGTAAGATGATTTTGATTTAGAAAAAAATTTGGGACTTGTTTGTAAAATTATAGAAAAACTCACAAAGAAAAATGTAGAACACAGATGGATCTATTTGCAAAATTTCTAGAGAAAGATAAAAAGTAAAATTTATAAGGTCTCTTTGCTAAACTTTGTGAAAAATATGAAAAATATAAATAGCGTTCATTTGTGAAACTTACATATGGAAAAAATGAAAATGTTAGATCTAGGGGCTTAGTTTCAAAGGTTATGGGTAAATGTAAAAATATGGAAAATTAAGGCTTATAAGCAAAGTTGGTTGAAATTTTTAGGAAAAATGGAAAATCTGAGGGCCAATTTGCAAAAAAAAAAGGGACAAAAAGAAAATATATGAAAAATTATCTTTATCTACAAAATTATGGGAAATAAAAAAAATAGAGAAAAAATTTAGGGGTCTAGTTGCATAATTGTGAAAATTTGTGAAAGGAGAACAACTTATGGTTTAATATGCAAAAAAAGATTACATGGATAAAAATGTAAAAAAAAGTAGAGGAAAAGGGAGATAAAAGGAATTTTTTGTGGAAATGAGGGGTAGTTTGGTAATTTCACAAGACCCACTAAAGCCTACCGTGAGGTCCAATGCATGGCGACTTCTCTCTTTAAGGAGGTCTCTCCATTGTCTGTTGACACTCAAGGAAGAGGACAGGCTTGAAGATTTTTAAAGACTTTTTTTGAAGCTCGTTGTGATGTCCAATGCATGGCGACTGCTCCCCTTGGGAGGGCCTCTCCATTGCCTCTTAATAGTCACACAAACTGAAAGAGTTGATGAAAATGTTTGAAAGTTTTCTTGAAGCTCACTGTGGTGTCCAATGCATGGCGACTGCTCTCTATGAGAGGGTCTCTCCAATGTTTCTTGATAGTCACATAAGCTGAAAAAGTTGATGAAGACATGATGAAGATCTCTCTTGAAGCTCGCTGTGATGTCCAATGCATGACGATTGCTCTCCTTAAAAGGGCCCATCCATTACCTCTTGACAGTCACATGAACTGAAGGAGTTAATGAAGATATGATGAAGAAAGCAAAAACTCCCTGTGAGATACAATGGATGGGAGCTTTCAATGAGAGTCTCTCCACCGCCTTTTCATGCTCACAGAAGGGTCTCATGACTCATATTGATGTTCAAGCCTCATGTTTGTGATTCATAACCATAGGGATACAACTTGAGATTCACAAGAAATTTTAAAAGTAAATAAGTCAAACTCATCAAGTTAATGACCCGATCATGTATGTAAGTGGTCATGATCTGATGATGTGTAAGTCAAGGCTCCAATGCATAAGAGAATTAAAACTTAAAAAACTTGAATGAATTGACAAATGGATTCTAGAGTCCCAAAGGCATCAAGAGTTAGACTTAAATGAGTTTCACAAGTCAAAATTTTTGAAGACTTTACCAGTACAAAACACTAAAGTCTTCAAACATCAAAATAAAAGAGGATCAAGTTATGACTCACAAACATAGTGGGATCACACCTTGAGCCTCAAATAATGCTCAAGATGTAAACTAAAGAATTCAAAAATGATTGAAGGCAACAAAGTTAAGAGAGACATTCAAGGATGCTTTCCGGCTAAAAAGTCAGAAGAAACCGAAATATTGCGACCCCTATTCACACAATCGAGTAGATGTAAATCATGTGAAGATGAGAGAAAATTAGGAAAATATGACTATAAGAACTAAATTTCCTAGTTTATGCATTTTTAATGAAATCCCATTTATGAGATCCGCAAGTGCATGGGTCGTCGAGAATCAACCTCTCACGCAAGCGCAAGAGGGTGTATTCCCTGGGGTCCTAAGAGCTAATATTACTTCCCCCTAGACGACACTATCTAGTCTACCAAATATAGGATTAAAACAAAGTAAGAAAATAACAAAAGAGAAAATTATAAACAAATGGACTACAACACACCACATAAACACATTAAGGAAGCAATTAAAACGAGGCCCCTGGGTGAGGATCCTCTCGGGACTGCTAAAGCTAGAAGGATGCTAGAATTACAAAGGCAATGGTGTTTTTGGGCCAAGAGACATCCTAAAGTAGGTTACCCCGATGGTCATGTCGATTAACCCCTAATCCCATACAAGTATTGGTTTGGAATCTCTTCTGATCAAATCCTCCTATGATTGCATTACGCCTAGGGAAATCTCTAATTAGGGTCAAACTCAATATATAGGTTTATCCCTAATAGTTAGAGGGGTACAAAATACCTGATGGTCACGGTGTATTCATACATGCATCCCTTTTAAGCTAAGTGTGTCTAGTACAAGGGCGATGGTCACGCAACCAAGTATAACCTAGAAATCAAACCACAGAGTTCTCATGCAATTTGGTACATCAATGAACACAAAGCTCAAACCACAAACCAAACCAAATGCCATAAATGTAAATCACAATGTCCATACAAGCACATTCATCCCAAGGTTCATCTGGATGCCCGGTGACCTTAAGAGTCTAGTTCAACATGAATAAGAGAGAGAGAGATATCAAAATATATAGGAAGCCTATGCAAAATTATAGAAAAACTACCTTAGATGCGTTCACTAGAAAGTACTGATGGGAATCCAGTGGATCGTCACTAACGAACTCCTAGATGATCTCCTTGATAGCACTCCTCTTCTCCCCTTGAATTTGCCCCATAGATTTGCCTTCTTCAGTCTCCTTGAAGCCCTTAGGTGATTATGGTGGAGAAAGGGTGGACAAAGACCCCTTCAATAATGCCCTAACCCCTCTTTTAAAGTCTTCTCGGGTTAGCTTCATGACCTGGCTTATGGCCACAAGGATGCTAGTGAAAGCCTTGGGATTTCTGCCGAAATTTCCATAAAGTGTTACAGTAAAATGCTACAGCAACTACTACTTCAATTCTTCAGCTGGCTTATAGGCATCTTCAATGCCATCTGGTTACCCATCAACAAAACCCAAGACTTTGTCGTTTCTCCAATCCTTTGTGCTACAGTGCTTGCTATAGTATTTATTCAGTGCCCCGGCTCTAAACCGTCATTTTCGTTGCCGATCATCGAGCTTACCTAGGCTTCCTTGAGGCCTATAACATGAATGAAACCAATTAAACCATAAAATTGCATTAATTTATCAAAATACAAGTAAATAGTACATGACTTATATGTATAAATACATACATTTATGCACTTATCATACATTTACTCATATTCTTTTAAAATCAATAAAATTGATTTTATGTTTGTCCATTTTTCATTTACACTTGTTCTTAATTGGAGGTTCCCATGAAATCGGCTAGGGTAATTAACATTAGGGCTTGCCTCTAACGGAAGTCATGAGCTCACAATTAATTGAAATGTTAAATTATTAAAATTTTGATTTGTGATCTACTTATTTTTGCTGGTTGACCTTTTTAAAGACCGGACAAGAATAAAAGGACCCCCATATTTTTTTTTTATTTCATTTTGATGTATGTAACATATATTAACTAATGCATATGATTTAGAAGTAATATGTATTAGCTACTAGATTTGAACATACTTATGTTTAAGTTAGTTGGCATAGTTGTATTTAATGTGCATGAATATTTATTTATGTAATATAACTACCTAATGTTTTAAAAGTCATGTTAGTGAAATTTCTTTCTAAAATTGTCATCATCGTTTGAAAACTTAATACTTTTATCCTAATATACAAATTAAAAAAAGAATATAAATATTTTGGTGAGAAACCAAAAAATTCATTCATTTTTCTTTTTCTTTTGAAAATTTTGGTTTATATCCCAATATACCAAAATAAAAAAACATATACAATGATTATTAACCATTGCAATAAAAGATGATATGCAATGGCTCAATATTGCCTTATAATGAACATGCAATGGCTATGAACCATTGCATTATTTTAACATATGAAGCGGTTGTAAAAACCATTGCATATTTGAATATATGCAACTGTTGTTGCAATGAATTAGGAAAAAAATTAACATTTAAACATAAAATTGCCTACAATGATATGAAGCTGTTGCAATAGATAAGCTACTATAGAGGTTTTATAACCGCTGCAAGAAACCACTATATAAGTGCAGTTAAGTGGTAGTGGGTGCTCCATGAATAGCAAGCTTAGGAAGCAAAGGAGTGCTTAGTTCTAGCTCACCACTGACTAAAATTTGGAGAACAACTATGGACGAAGTACAACAAAAAAACTTTGCAGCCATGTTTCCATGTCATCTTTCTCAACCTATCTTCGCCATGTCGAGAACATCAGGAGAATTGTTTAGCACTGCATTTCCTAATCAGTGGCCGAGGAAGTGGGCAAGGGGGTATTTGAGCACCTACTTGGTCCGAAGAGGGTGAATGACCCCGTTCCTCCTTGGAGGAGACCAGGGCAACAACCTCTGCCCCCTTTCATTTAGGACCCAAGAGGGATTGGAAAAGCCCCTTTCATTAAAGCCCCATTCCATTATTAAGTATAGTATATTATTTTAATAATAAAATAAGAATTATTAATTTAACAAAATATATAAGTGTGGATTTTTTTTCTAGTACATAAAAAAAAATTTAAGTTTGCTTCAAATTCATGTAATATTGTATTAGGGCCAATGTAAAATATGGGCAGTAAAATAATTGTTTTTGTCTTAAGATAGCTTTATCTTAGTAATATTTAATGCCACCACTTATCATGTATTCTAAATAACTAGATATTAAATTTAAAATATTGTAATCCATATGAAAAATCAACTTTTTTTATATATATATATATATCACACTCAACGCAAGTGGTCGAGTGCGTACAACTCTGCAAGTATACAGGTCATCATGGAATACCCCGTGAGTGAGCATGGGGTCATATTGCTCAGGGAACGGCGAGTGCACTTATTACTTTTTTTTTGCTTAATCAGTAGCCTAACATCTACTGTGATAAGTATAACAAAATAAATTTACTTCTACAACCTAACCATTAATGTACAATTAAGGAGCTTGAAGTGTAATTGGAAATAGTGGGTACCCATATGGGGATTTCCTTAGAACTTACTCATGATATGGAATAAAATATGGCAATTTTATCTAATGTTGGAGGGGGAATTCAGAGGCCTACTGGTTCAAATCTCTTGACAACCAGGTCTGAAGCATTAGGAATTTAAGCTAGAATCTCTTCCAACCCAGCCTCTTATGTCTGCCTTAGAAACAAGAACTCCACAAAAAGGAAAATTAAACCTTAATCCAAAAACCTAGCTATGCCTAATCTCTTAGCGAATGTATAGATCTAACAAAGCATGGGTGTTCTAATGAGTGTGAATCTCTTCCTCGCAACATCAACACAATAATCAAGAAGCAAACATGCAATGAATCTCAAACAATTAGAAATAATAATATATTACCAATGGAATTAATATTCCTAAATAAAATACTAGGTTCACCATCACACAATTCTCCTCAGAATTCTACTATCTCATGGATACAAGAATAAGGATCAAAGCTAAGAAATAATCTACAAGAAAAGTAATAAGAATCCTAAAACTAACTCCTTTTGATAGATCTTCCACTACATGAAATATAGGAATAGGCAACGGAAATATTGCTACAGATCTATTCCACCGCTATTTTTAAACATTGGCGATGGAATCTGCGTCGGATTACCGACGGAATAAAACTTTAGAAGTTCAACTTGTTTTTATTACATTACCAATATAATTGTAAAATATAGCAACGAAATTTAGATGAATCGCAACGGAAACATAGCAACGAAATAAGTCTTCCATTGCTATTCCGTTACTAAAGCTTATGCACCCTAAATTTCATGTGAATTTTCGTTGCCAATAAATTACTACAACAATATTCCATCGTTATTTGTAAATGTGGTGGCGGATTTAGCATAGGATTACCAATGGAATTAAATTCTAAAAGATCAACTCGTTTTTAATACATTACCAACGGAATTGTACAATATAGCAGCGGAATTTAAAGGAATATCAACAGAAACATAGTAACGGAATAAGTCCGTTGCTATTCCGTTACTAGAGCTTACGCGATAGCAATGGAATATGTCCGTTGCGATTTAGGTGCAAGGAAATAAATATTTAATAATCTTTAAAATTTAGATTATTATTAAATGTGGCCTAAATTATCATTGTATTATTAATTATTATAAATTAGTGTATATTTTAAAATTTTTTAAAAAAATCTAAGATGGATTTATAAGAAAAAATGTACATATATTTCAATTACATATTTTTTAACAAAAAATATATAGTTCAATGCAATATTATTTATACTATTTGGAACCCAAAAAAAAAATTATTATCTATTAATATTTGTAATTTATATGTTTTTCACTTGTACATTTTCAGTTTTAAATAATATTTTACTTTCTAATTTTTATAATATATATATATATATATATATAAATTAAAAGATAAAAAAACTAAACTTAAAATCTAAAATTGAGTAAGTTTTTATCCATAATAATAAAAATTAATCTCCCAAATTTGCCAACTTTTATCAAAAATAAGGCATTGCTCATTCCCAAATTCGTCCATCATCTCAATTTCTCCATTTATTTATTTATCTTACTTCAATCTAGAACATTTCTCATATATTTATACTAATTTAATTAATTAATTAATTAAAATTTTTTATTTATTTCAGTTGGCCAGAATTGATTAATAAAAACCAAACTTATATTTTTTTTCCAATGGCGCGCAACTAAAGAACATCAAACGGTAGGGATTCATCCATGTGGACAAGGGCAGAAGCAAAAGCAAAAGCAAAAGCAAAAGCATCAGCAACCCTTATCCTTGATCGCAATGCCACTCCTTTGTCCGAGTCTTCGATCCATCCAAGTCTCCTCCAACTGAGCTGTGATCTCACCCGTGATCCACCACCGGAGGATCATCGCCGGTGAGCCTTTTACTGATTTTCAGTTGTCTTTCCTGATCTTTTGGATGGTATGATTTTTTTCTTATGGTTGTTGTGTTATGCTATGGATGATGAGTTTGAGAAAGCCATCTCTGGTTCTATTTCTTGTTGATTCCTGACTTCTTTCTTCTAGTTTTGGAATGTTAGCATGTAATAAACTATGAGTTTTGGAAATGAAATTACATGGTGCTTTTAGTGGAGTGTTGTGGTTTCTTGTTGGTTTTCCATGGTGATGAATTTGGGAAGGCATTATTGAGTTTTTTCTTTGCTGTGATTTTTTGAGAATGAAATCAAACTGTTATTTTAATGAAGTATCTAGTGGTTTACAGTCTATTAATTTTTGCTTTGGTTGTCTTTTCTATTCTTAATTTTTTCTGGATCGATGAGAACCTTTTGGCTGGTGATTCCAAATCGACGGCAGTTGATCTATTCCCTATTCATGCTCTGAAGATTGCATCTATTGATACAAGAAGTCTTCCAAGCTGGTTTCTCCTTCTCTGACGCTTTCTCCTTCATCAAGGCCTCTGAATTCTACACCCCTTGGTATTAATCTCTGTTCATCTCTCTGATCTCTCTTCCAAAAATTTCATCTTCATTCTCATCACAAACACCTGTTTATTTCTTTTATGAAGGTACAATTCAGATTCCCAGCCTTCTTTCTCTTATTTAGCCCCTCGGAATTGGAATGTGATTCTTGTGAGGCAATAGTAGGTGATGTTTTGTTTATGGATTATAGAATTGATGTTTGATTTTGTTTTGCTTGTTTTATCAATGGGATTTTTTTTTCAGAAGGGAAATCTGTTGCTAAAGCATATCTAATCCTAGATTATTTGATGGTCAAGGTTCTTGTGCTCTTTATTTAAGGTATTTTGCTTTTTTGTTTTCCTTGATGTCATAAAATCCACTGCTATAAACTTTTAAGATCTTTTGATTAATGAGGTTTATAGAGAGTATTTGTTTGTAGAACTAGGTTTTTGAATTTTCAGTTGCGATTTGAAGCTTGTTAAGATTGTTTAGATCTTTGTTTTTTTAATTAATTTTTGTATTTATTTATTTATTTTATTTTTCTTAGAAGTGTCACTAGATGGATGTAAGCTTATTGGGCTATTCTTAGAGCACATGAATTTCGAATGTGAGTTGTTGGAACCTATAACATCGTTGGATGTATTTGTTTGAAAGGTAGTATTCTGTTGTATTTTCTATTCTAATATTTTACATTATAACCTAAACCTTATAGTTCCTTTTATGATGTTTAGGTTTTTGCATCATTTAAAGAAAAAGGTGAAAAATCAAGCATGTGTGGAAGGATTTATATGCTAGGCACATATCACACAAGAAATCTCATCATTTTGTTTGTTGTATTTTGAATCTACTGTGGAAACAAGATTAAATCATGTACCTCTCAATGACGATGGTGGAGATGTAGAATCTGTAGGATGACTTTCAATTTTCTCTCATCTTGGTCGACGTTTTGGGCCAATGAATAATGCTATATTTCTAGAAGATGTAGAACATTATGCTGTAGAGCTATATGTACTTATGAATTGCGAGGAGATATATCTATATATGGAGTAAGTATTATTTTGTAACTAGTATTTATGGTGCAAAATACAAATTTAAACTTAATCAATATCACTAACTTTATTTTCTTAAATATAGGCTGTTCGATAAAATGACAAAAAAGAATGTGTGAATATATCTTACAAGGAACTAGAGAAATTATGAGATACAAGATTTCTCAAAATGGTATAGACAATTTGTAATTTTTATATAAAAATATGGTTGTATTACTAGTGAATGCGTATATTTGTGGCACATTAATGATCTATGTCTTACACTTTTAGGTGACCAAACATAAAGATGAAATTGATTCTCGTGTTGTCAAAATGTCATATGGTCCTGGACGAATTGCTCAATGTTACAAAGATTATTTTATAAATGGTTTCAAGTTCCACACGCAAGACTATAGGAATAACCGCAATACAAAAAATAATGGAGTTTGCGTGAAAGGGAGTTCTTACAATGATCATGAGAAAGAATTTTATGGTGTCTTGAAGGATATTATCCAATTAGAGTATTTTGGAGTTGGAAAGAAAGTTATACTTTTAAATGTCATTGGTTTGACATGGAAAAATGGGTTATTGATCCTCATCATGGTCTTGTTGAAATTAAACATAAATCAGCACTTCTTAGCAATGAACCCTTTGTTTTAGCTGATCAAGGTCACCAAGTTTGTTATATTTCTTATCCCTCTAGTAAGAGAGATTGCCGTGATTGGTGGGTCATTTTTAAAACAAAGGCAAGGAGTACATTTCATGTTTCTACAAGGAAGACTCATGAAGAAAATACAGCTGATTTAGTTGATGACATTTATCAAGAAGATGAAATATGCATTTCTGCATATGTTACTCCTTTAGAGAAACTTGAAAACCCAATTGTTCTTGCCAATGGTATATTTGAGGAGATAAATTCATTGTTAAAGAACGACAAGAAACTGAAGATGAAGATGAAGATGAAAATGGAAGTGAAGATGGGGTGATTGCTTCTCCGCAAGTGTACGGGATCGCCAAGTAATACCTCATGTAAAGGCACAAGGATCGCATTCCTCAGGGTTAAGGATCTACTTTTACTCTTTCGCCGCCTACTATCTTACCCAACATCTTAAAAAAGAGAATTTACTCTACTAGATGCAAGAAAATACAAAAGATATGGCTACACAAATTTAAGAATTAAGTAAGAGATTACAAGAACAACGATGAAATGCAAAGGCCTAAGGATGCGGATCCCTTTGAGAGGTTATCATGATACATGGATGAAGAACAAAAGATGCAAGGGTGATTTGGACCGAGGGATCTCTAGATTAGATCAACCATAATTTCTCAGTGATGGAACAGTAATCCCATACGAATGTTGATCGGAATCTCTTCCTAACCAACACCCCTACGATTACATTATAACATCCCAATACAAGGGTACACTCAACCTAAGTTTACCCTTGAAGGCGGAGGGCTACCAACATCCAATCTCTCGACATGTTGGTACAAGCAACCCCTTTTAATTCATTCATGATCTAATACACGTGAGTAGGGCACATCGACGTGTATTACTTAAGAAAGAACTATGGATCTCTCCATAAGTAATTCTTTAGCATAAAGCACAATGACTTAAATCACAAATCAACCCAAGCATTAGAATTAAGCATCAATCATCCAAAATACACGATGACCCCCCAAGGTTTACCGACATCTGGTGGCCTTGGGGGTCCAGTGTGCCATTAAACAAAAGCAAGCAAGAATGTAAAGCAAAACACAATAAGAATTTGTAGATGACACTCCCTAGGCAAAATTATGAAGAAGAAGGTGGAGATCGGGCAGAATGACGCTTCCCTTGTCCAAGGATTGCCAAATGACACTTCCCCTAGCCGAAGGCCGCTTCCCGATCCTAAGAATCCTTCATTCTTTTGGTGGTGGATCTCCCCCTTGAGTGATGAAGCCCTTGAAACCTTCTCTAGACCTTGAACTTTGCCTCCAAAGATTTCTTCTTTTATTGATTCTTCTCCTTTCCTAAATGGTAGCAAAAGCTCTCTTTTCCAGCCCTAGAAACTTGATTTTATATCCCCAGGTCATATGGGCCATATGGGGGTCATATGAAGAGCGTATTACACCCAAAACATTGATGATTCGCTTCATACCAGGATCTATATGGCTTTCATGCGTCCCCGTATGGAGGCCTCATGAATTAGGGAAAACTTTCAGGACTACAATATATGCTACAGTACTCTAGCTACGGTATTTGCTACGTCACTCCGGCTATAGAAAATATGCTACAATACTGCGAACCCTGGTTTTATTCTTTTTTTTTTTTGCCCTAATCGTGTCCTCGTGTTCTCTGTGGCTTTTTTGTGCCCTATAAAGTAAATAACACACGATTAAGTACAAAATGAGCATCAATTCTTAACAAAATACATGCTAAGAACATAAATACGTATGATAAATACGTACATTTAGACACTTATCAAATATCCCCACACCTGAGCGTTTGCTTTTCCCCAAGCAAACAAATCATGAAAAAGCAAAGAGGATGATAAGTGGCTAAATGTATTACCTCAGGCTCAAATGACTACAAGAATCTAAAAGCAATGGATAATGATACATAGATGTTGAGTTACAATCAAGAAGCATGAAAGAATGATCCTGCTACACCTCTTATATGTCTATGTCGTGTGTGTGAACCTTCAATCTCAGTTGCCCTGATCTGGTTTAGCCTAATGACTTCAATCTATACAACTCTTGATGCTAATTATTCCACATACAAAAAATACTGAGTCTTAAACTACTAAGTACTACTTCAATGAACAAGTAAGACCTCCTTCTAACTCTTGAACTTGAAACTAAATCCTTTTTCTTCTCAAAATATCAAGTAGGCCGTCAAAAAGATCAATAGGGTTTTTTTAGTCCAACTAACGTAGATTACACAAAAATCTTTCTAGAGGATGCACATGCTGGATAGGCACAAGAGCCACCCAACTACTCGATTAAAAATCTATATAGATGTGTTCATTTTTTTCACTAGCCAAGAAATACTGACATAGACTCCCTTTATTACACATTCATCCAAGATTAGGTCTTTAGACTGCTCTACATACCACAGTACTAGGACTAGCTCAACAAAACTTAGAAGTTCTTAAGAGTTCATTAAAGGATAGAACTTTGTATTCTAAGGCCAAGTACTCAAAGTAGTGTGTTAAGCATACAAGAGAGTTAGAGTGGTCATGTTGGCTTTTCCCTAAGGCATCAATAAAAGATTCAAAACACAAGACAATACTAGAGGTGAAACAGGATTTAAGAGAGCACAAAAAGCATGTAACTCACATCAGTCGTTAATCTAAGCTAGAAGAATCTCACAAGAATGATCAAACCATCATAGGTAACACTAGCATGTAAACAATGGCCTTAACAAATGAAATACACCCATCCTCACAAGTAGTGTTGTACATTGTCCTCGATGTACATTAATCATGAAGAGCAAGGCAAAATAAGCAATGACAATAATAGAGGAGGGTGAAAATGAACTTTCCGAGTTCATCTAACTCAAGTGCCAAAATGTGACCCGAATACAAGGTGCGGTGAGCTATACATGTCAGGTCTGGCTCCCATTGAATGTGGAGGGGCTCACCAAACTCCCTTAATGCCCTACAAGGTAAAAAGGGGACATCATCATTCCATAGAAAAATTTTAAACACAAAGATTAAACACTAGGGAGTAGTCAAACACACATACTAGATAAAAGAAAATAGAGTTCTACACACAAGGTTGGTAGGGCAGGACCCTTGCCAACTCTACAATACCAAACAAATACACAAGCAAAAAACAAAATAATACAGCTAACTAAGGAAATAAAATAAGTGTCCATGCTCAAAAGTGACACTGATCGTCACTAGCTGCTGCAGGTGGTGGTGCGGCGGTATAAGATGCGGTGGTGGTATGTGAAGATGATCCATGAGATAAAATGACAAACTGATGGAAGTCCTCTATAAGCTTCCACTGTCCTTCTATAAGCTGGTAGAGCTGGCCTCTCATCTCACGCAGCTCATAACATATGGCCTGAATCTCACCCTCTATCCCTCTCAATCTGGTGTCAAAGTCTGGTGGTAATGTGGTGAGTAGGTGTGTCCTCATGCTTTGAGTCTGTCTCAACTGGCTCGAGTTGACTAGATTCTCCTATGTCTGAGTATCACACGAGTCTGTAACTATTTTTCTTGCTCTCCACCAATCCTATTGTTCATAGGATGGCTGGTCTAAAGGGTGCCACATCTCATACTACAGTCATGCCCCTTGTGCGCTCAAGTAAACCCATACCGCGAATCAACCTAGTCACGTAGGGGCCTATAAAGATAGCTCCTAGTTTAGCATACTGCCCCTAATGAAGGAATACCTCAGCGATAAGTGTCTAAATGTACATATTTCGATATATGTATTTGTCGCTTCTAGCATGTATTTTTACTAGAATTGATGCCTGTTTTGTGCTTAATCGTGTATTATTTGCTTTGCAGGGCACGGGAATGCCATGGAGGACACGAAGATATAATTTGGGCGAAAAGGAGAAGAAACCAGGTCATAGTACTGTAGTGCATTCCCTGTAGCAAAAACTGCAGCTGGAGTACTGTAGCACCAACACTGTAGCTGCCACTGTAGCACATGGGGAGTTTTCAAGATAGAAATCGAATCATGGCATACGGCCTCAATGCTACCCGGTATAGAGCATGGGATGATCACTGTAGCACAAATAAAGTTAATTGATTGAAGGCATACTTGCTTAATGAGGTGCTCATTGAGCCAGTATGGATACTATTTGGAGTGCATTTGAGGAGTTCTCTTGCCCCAAACAGTGTTAATGGGGAGCTCAATGAGGTCCTCATTGAGGTCAATTTGGAGGAAATGATTGGGGTATATTAGGGCATTGGTGAGGACTTTTTGAGAGACTTCTTCTTGGCCTCTTGGGCTGCCGCCACCACACAATCTTAAGGCATTCCGGCCATCCTCCGGCGATGATCCTTGGGGGAAACGAGCACACATCATCACCAAGAGGGAGAGGAGCATAGGAGAAGGAGTTGGAGTGAAGATCTAAGCCACCATTGCATCATCATTCAAGGCTTCATCGATTCAAGGGGATCAAGACCGTAGAGGGGGTTTTCTTGCTTCTTTATTGTCTTTCTTTTCCTTGTATGTTGTTTAAGTGTCCCTTGTCATGAGGGATTAACTTATTGTTGTGTTTGGATTTGGATGAACCCTAGGGCTAATCTTGTGTATGAACTTGGAATGTTGTTCTTCATTGATTTTGATGGTTGTTTGAGATTCAATCTTTCATGCTTTCATATCTAGAATTACATGTATGGAGAGATCCGTAATTCTACTATGAGTTGTATGCGTAGATGTGACCTACTCACGTGTACTAGATCTAGGAGAGATTGAAAGGGGATACTTGTGCCTACACGCCGAGAGATCGGGTGTTGGTAGCCCTCTATTGCTAGGTTTAAGCCGAAGGATAGTAGGTTTACTCCTATTAGAGAACTCCAAGAACTTAATGCGATCATAGGTGTGTTAATCCGGAAGAGATTCCGATTGACATTCGTATGGGATCAGGGGTTAGTCACCGAGAGATTTGGGGTTAATCTACTCACGAGATCTCTAGGTCTCAATTATCATCAATGCATCTTTAACTCATCCTAGTTTGGGACTTAATGACAACCCTAGGTGGATTCCTTGTCCAAACACTACCTTCTCATGCTTGATACTCCCTTCTTTATTTACATCTGTGTGCTAGTTACCCGGCCATAGATTAGTTAGTTTATTTTATTTTATTTCATTTGTTCTTCATAGCAAGAATTGTAGGCTAGATAATAGATGAAGAGTGAGTAATAATACTTCCTTGGCCCCGTGGAATACTACGACCCCTGTGTCACTCACAGGGTATTACTTGACGATCCCGTACACTTGCGGGCGATCAATCACTCAGTAACAAGATATTTAAGATGAATGGGATGCTGCATAAGAATGCCAAACATAACATACAAGTCTGATTGTGAAACCATGCCAATACTATCCTTTCGGCCCCAATAGAACGAGCGAGAAGAGCATGAATATATCTGTGCACAGGTGCTCTTCAGGCGAGTGGCTTTCCAAGAATCTTCACTGTTGCTAACTGCTAGAGTGGTCCAATACTGGTTCGCATTCATGTGTGGTGGGAAGCTTATTTGTAGTCGGCCAAAATGGTACCGTGTAGATGAATTCATCATCATAGATCCCCCAAGTGCTTTGCAAACTCTATATGATTCATCTCACTAGACTTTCCAAAGGCTTGAAAGAGAATGGCTCTTGGCCTTCTAGCTCCCACAATCCTTTCATCTTGGCGTGCTTCAACAGTACTTAACACCTCCAAAGTTAATTGGCGATAGGTAGGGTCATCGATCGAAAAACAACTTGTCCCAACAGTTATGTGAGATAAGACCCTTTACTTGTTCATCCATCCTGAGTGTTCCCAAGATACCCTAATCAATAAAACAGGATGTGCCAAATGATTTTGCCTTCAAAATCTTGTATTTTTCTTGATGATGAGCATGCTTGAAGTGAAGCTCCTCGGGGGTTGGAGTTGTGTTTCTTGGACGTTTGGAGGCGAGCTTTCTTGACGTTCGGCATCCCTACAACAAAGATAAACCTAATCAAGCTTTAAGAAATCCAAAACAATCCAAAATGTCGTGTAAAAGATGAAGAAAAAGTGGATAAAATGATGGATAGTGACGATACGGCCGTATGGGGCCGTATGGGCACTATTCATTTTGCAAGAGCTTCCCCATAAACATGAAAATTGAAAAAGTTTTACATAGATTCAAGGGAAAACACAACCATAATGATCACACCACAAAATTTAAGCTAAATGCTTGAAACATCCACAGATAAGCTCTAAGAAAGCAAGAAAAATGAAGAAAATAAAACTAGGGCATCAAAGAGCTTACTGATGAAAGCTTGAGAAAACTAGAGTTAAACCCTTGGGAAACCACTAGATCTAAGTCTCAATGAAGTGAGGAGGAGATTTAGGAGAAGAAATGAGAAGATTTGGCTAAGAAATGAGTGAGAAAGAAGAGAGAAAATTGAGTGAAAGAAGTGTGATGAAAGAGAAAGAAAAGGTGGTAAGGAGAAGAGTTTTTTTAAGGCCAACTCACTTTTCATGCGCCGTCCATGCGGCCCCGTATGGAGGCCACATCACTTAGTTCATTCTCTCGGGTTTGGGTCATGCGGCCTCCATATAGGCCACATGGAGGCCGTATGACCTAGCGTTTCTTTTCTGTTTTCATTCTTTTTCTTCCAAACACTCAAATGAAGCCCAGAAGTGACTTAGAACTTTCTCCAAATATGAGTGAAATGATTAAAAATTTGATCTGAAATAACACCAAGAACATGTGTTTCTCAAGAAGATAATCTATTAAACCACAAGAAAGATGATGACAAAAGTGCATAAGGCATGTAAGCTTGAACTTATTCACATAAATAAAACATAAATAAAATAACTTAAAGATTGAAGGAAAACTAAACCCTAGAATAGGAAAAAATGAAAAGTAACCCTTAAATGCTTGGGTTACCTCCCAAGAAACACTTATTTAACATCACTAGCCTAACGTACCTTGTCACTTATCTCGTGAGCGTTCAAAAAGTTTGATGCTACCCCCAGTCATCTTTGAAATGTTGTTTTCTCCCGGCATATTCAATGACAACAATGAATGAATTTCACATTTTTCTTGAGTAAAGAGGGGTGAAAGATGTACCTTCCCTCCTTGAGGTGTTGGATGAAGAAGGGTTAATACCTTTACTTTTTTCTTCCGCGGACTCCCTCCATATTTTATTCAACATTGATTCTTTTTTTTTCTTTTTCTTTGGCATTGGTGCATGTCACCTTCTCCTTTGGTTGCTTCAAATTGTGACTTTTAAGAGGAGGCTGGGATTCTTCTTGTTCTTCTTTCCCTTGCTCCTCCAAGTACTCATCTAACAGATTCAAAGGGAGCACTTCTTGCACACAACCAGAAATTAAAATTTCAGTTTCATCGATGAAATAAAGTGTGTCATCATGATCTAAGGAGTGTTTCATGGCAGCCGGTAGTGTGTACACCGCCTCTTTTTCTCTGACTCTCAACGTTAGTTTCCCTTGTTTTAAGTCAATTAAGGCATCTGAGGTACTGAGGAATGGCTGACTAAGAATTAACGATATCTCCACATCTTCATCGATATCCATGATGACAAAATCTACAGGAAAAACAAATTTGTCCACCCGGACAATCACATCTTCAACAATCCCATGAGGCTTCCTTGTTGATCAATCTACCAATTGTAGAGTCATCCTTGTGGGTCTCAACTCATCCAAGCCAAGCTTTAAGTACATGGTGTAGGGCATGACATTAATGCTAGCCCCTAAATCCGCTAATGCATTTTCTTGAACTCCTCCTCCAAGCATACATGGAATTATGAAACTTCCCGGATCTTTCAACTTTTGTGGGATTTTCTTTTCTAAAATGGTTGAGCAACTTCCCGTGAGTGCAACTGTGCCTTTTTCTTTCAATTTTCTCTTGTTAGTAAGGAGTTCTTTTAGAAACTTGGCGTATTTAGGCATTTGGGTCAATGCCTCAACTATCGGGATGTTTATGTGGAGTTGTTTGAAGATGTTGATGAACTTTCTGAATTGAACATCCTCCTTGTCTTGCTTTAGTCTACCTAGATAGGGGATAGGAGGCTTGTACTTAGATGATTTTGATGGTCTCCATGGTTGAGACTCATCATTTCCTCCCCTATGATTCTCCTCAATGACTTGTTCAGCTGGTTTGGGGTCTTCCTCAACAGCTACCCCATTTTCTTTGACACTTGTGTCAACTTCGACCCTTGTCTCAACTCGCCTCCCACTTCTAAGGGCAATGGCTTTCAAGTGTTCCCTTGGATTTTCTTCTGTGTTACTAGGAAGATTGCCTGAAGATCATTCAGAATTTGCCTTAGCGAGTTTCCCCACTTGATGCTCGAGTGATTGCATGGAAGCTGGGAGATTTCTCAAGATAGAGCCTATCTCATTGAACTGTCCGGCATGCTAAGTAAGCTGTGCATTCACTTTGCCAAATTGTGTATCCATGTTGCTAGTTATGTTATTGAACCTTGCTTCAGTGTTGATCATGAACTTGGCAAGAACATCTTCAGTGGCAAATTTCTTCTATTGTGGTGGTTGTTGAAATTGGGAACCCTGAGGGGGTGGAACTCTTTGTTGTTGCCCTTGATTCCATGAAAAATTTGGGTGGTTCTTCCATCCCGGATTGTAAGTTGTGCTGTATGGATTTCCTTGATTTCTTTGTCCCCCAATGTGATTAGCACACCCCTTGCGTGTGTGTACCACAAGTGTACAGGTTGTCAAAGTAATAAAATACCCCCGTGAGTGGGTAGTCAAATCCAAGTAATGAACCCTATTCACTAACTTAGATCTAATCCTTTGGTCTAGGCGAAAGATCCCTAATCACAATTAAGCCCCAGCACTAAGGATTACTCAACACTTCACTTTGTTGCTCGTGCAACTAAGCCCCAGTGGAGTTTGTCTCTTTAACACTTCACTCTATCATGAATGTAAAGAACTCTTGGAACATGGAGGTAGGATAAATCACATCGGAAGGGAAAAAAGATGTTCCGCTACCTCTCAACTCACCCTTTCAACCCATCTTCAATCTTGCTAAGTCTAACCCAAATGAAGTTGTCACCACTTCAAAGGGTTACCTAGATGGACTCTCAACCCTAGTGTCACTCTAAGGGAAAACTACAACAATAAGTATGCAATATTGAAATTCAATTAAAACATCAATTAAAGAAATATAATAGAAGTCAATGAAACAAAATTATCCTAGGGTTTATAAGTCCAAGCACCCACTAGGGGTTTATCTCTCCATGGAGCAATACAAAATCAAAGATGAAATCAAAAATGAATGCAAAAAAAATCCATAGAGATAACCCCCTTATTGTCCGTGTTGATGGTCTTCAAAAACCGCCTCGTCATCTCCAAAGATTCCTTTGTCAAGCCTAGGGCACACCCCGCTGAATCAAAGCCATCGGAAGCTCCCCCAATAACCTTCCTCTGAAAGGAAATCGATGCCAAATGCCATAGGAACACTCCAAAATGGCAGCAAAAGCCTCTCAAAACCTTAGTTGCGCTTTCCCTAAATGATAGGAAGAAGATCTCCAAAACAAACTTGCGAAGTGATATTTAAAGGGCTGAAATCGGGTATCCACACAAGCGTGTGGAATTTCCACATGACCATGTGGATTTCCAGGCTTGTCATTTCCTACGCGCTGTGAACAATAACTGCTACAGTAATTTGCTACAGTGATTGGTCAGACATGATTAGGCACACATCCATGCGGTAGATCATGTCACATCTTCACTTTCGAACACATTGATGAAGCTCTTGACAATGTTACGCAAATCGGAGCATATGAGTGTGACTGCCTTTGTGCCCCTCTAATTTGTGCATTCACTTGAAAATTTTGGAGGTTGGCACACACCCACATGTTTATGAGCACAACTTCTACCTTGATCCTTGCTCGGTCCAAGAGTTTCCTCAACAATTGCGTCCATGATCTATTTTTGCTTTTTTTCTTCAAAACTTGTCTCCACAACCCTAAATGTACAAAATAACACAAATACACACAAATGAGACAATTAATCTAATAAAAGTGATGCTCAATGTAAGAAAAGTATACTTAGTAACACTTAAACACAAGCACTTATCATTGATCAATGTTCTTGATAGGGCGTAATAGAGGAGCTACAAATAGGACATTGGGCAGCTCTATGCCCGCCACCACAAGTGTTACAACTCATCACTGATTCTGACCTCGAATTACTACCCATGAGAAGGTCTAATTTTCAGGTCAAGACATCAACTTTTGCGGCGAGAGCATCATTGCTACTAACTTCATAAATTCCAGCTCCTTTCGGCAGGGTTCCTCTCAAGGCCCAATGAGATTCATTACTTGCCATAGACTCAAGTAGTTGCTCTGCTTCATCAGGATACTTGTTACTAAGGGATCCACCCACCTCGGAATCAATGAGTTGGCGAGTTGAATAGTTCATCCCATTGTAAATGATTTGTACCCGCATCCATGAAGCAAAACCGTGATGGGGGCATCTTCTAAGGAGGTCTTTGAATCTTTCATAGGCTTCAAATAGTGTCTAGAACTTCCCTTGTTTAAATACCGACATCTCTTGCCTCAACTTGCCCGCTTTGCTTGGAGGGAAGTATCTTCCAAGGAATTTTTGAACCATGTCCTTTCAAATTTTGATTGACCCCGGTGATAGAGATGTAAGCCAACGATATGCCCCATCCCTTAGAGTTCATGGAAATAGTCGCAATCGGATTGCATCATTGATACTCCATTTATCTTGAAGGTAGAATAGATTTGGAGAAAGCGGGAAAGGTGATCATGTGTATCCTCATTTGCAAGACCATTAAATTGAACCGAAGTTTGAACCATCCTAATTGTACTTGCTTTGATTTTAAAATTGTTGGACGCAACTGTTGGTGCTTGAACACTAAATTCTTCACTTGTGAACTGTGGTTTTTCATATTCGGATAAAGTGTATCTCTCTTCGGCCATGATTGATGATTCTCTATCCTCAATTTTGATATTTTGTTCATTTGAGCCTTCACCAACTTCTCTTAGTCTCCGACGCAAAGTCCTTTCAATTTCACTATCTGGTGCAATTAAGTTTGATCGATTTGCACATGTCATACATGGTACCTTGCAAAATCAAGAAAGATAGTAGAGATTTAAAATCAAAAGAAAAGAAATGAAAAGAAAAGAGAAAATAAATAAATGAAAGAAATGGCTATAGCAATAAGCTAAAAGTTTCCTAGAATTCCTTAATGGTCCTCGGCAACAGCGCCAAAAATATGATTGCTTTCGAGCAAGTGTATGGGATCGCCTAGTAATACCTCGTGTAAAGACACGAGGATCGTATTCCTCGGGGTTAAGGATCTATTATTACTCCTTCGCCCCCTACTATCTAGCCCAACATCTTAAGCACGAGATTTTACTCTACTAGATGCAAGAAAATAGAAAAGATATGGCTACACAAATTAAAGAATTAAGTAAGAGATTACAAAAACAACAATGAAATGCAAAGGCCTAAGGAAGCGGATCCCCTTGAGGGGTCATCATGGTACATGAATGAAAAACAAAAGATGGAAGGGTAATTTGGACCGAGGGATCTCTAGATTAGATTAACCCCAATTTCTCGCTAATTGAACCCTAATCCCATACGAATGTTGATCGGAATCTCTTCCTAACCAACACCCCTACGATTGCATTAAGAACAAGGAAATCCCAAGACAAGGGTACACTCAACCAAAGTTTACCCTTGAAGATTGGAGGGCTACCGATATCCAATCTCTCGGCATGTCAGTACAAGAAATCCCTTTTAATTCATCCATGATCTAATACACTTGAGTAGGTCACATCAACGTGTATCACTCAAGAAAGAACTACAAATCTCTCCATAAGTAATTCTTAGCATAAATCACAATGAATTAAATCATAAATCAACCCAAGCATAAGAATTAAGCATCAGTCATCCAAAATACATGATGAACCCCCAAGATTCACTAACATCCGGTGGCCTTGGGGGTCTAGTGTGCCATCAAACAAATGTAAGAAAGAATGTAAAGCAAAACACAATAAGAATTCATAGATGACACTCCCTTGGTAAAATGATGAAAAAGGAGGTGGAGATCAGGCTGAATGACACTTCACCTGTCCAAGGATTGCCGAATGACACTTCCCCTAGCCGAAGGCCATTTCTCGATCCTAAGAATCCTTCCTTCTTTGGTGGTGGATCTTCCCCTTGAGTGATGAAGCCCTTAAAGCCTTCTCTAGACCTTGAACTTTGCCTTTAAAGATCTCTTCGTTTCTTGATTCTTCTCCTCTCCCAAATGGTGGCAAAAGCTCTCTTTTCTACCCCTAGAAACTTGCTTTTATATCCTCAGGTCATACGGGTCATATGGGGGCTGTATGAAGAGCGTATTATGGCCAAAACATTGATGATTCGCTTCATACCAGGGTCTATACGGCCTTCATGCGGCCCTGTATCGAGGCCACATGAGTTAGGTAATACTTTTTGTCCCGAAAAACCTATCAGGGCTACAGTATATGTTATAGTACTCTAGCTACAGTAATCTGCTACGGCACTCCAACTATAGTAAATATGTTATAATACTGCGAACCCTGGTTTTCTTCTTTTTTCGCTGTAATCGTGTCATCGTGTTCTCTGTGGTTTCTTTGTGCCCTACAAAGTAAATAACACATGATTAAGCACAAAACATGCATTAATTCTTAACAAAATATATGCTAAGTGTATAAAATACATGTGATAAAATATGTACATTTAGACACTTATCATGGGGATGAATATGAAGATGATGAAGAAAAATGATTTTCATTACTCTGATGATAATTAAGAGTTTTTAATATAGTATTTGTCAAGGACATATATATTTCTATATGTAGAATTATC
The DNA here is from genome assembly GCF_009730915.1 of Dioscorea cayenensis subsp. rotundata. Taxonomy (NCBI): domain Eukaryota; kingdom Viridiplantae; phylum Streptophyta; class Magnoliopsida; order Dioscoreales; family Dioscoreaceae; genus Dioscorea; species Dioscorea cayenensis. The sequence goes on from NC_052486.1 coordinate 12,352,962, forward strand.
TATGATCTTTTATATAATTTACCTATTTCTTATGACAAATTGTTAATCTCTCCTTTTATTTCATGCACAAAATTTATCTTGCCTATGAAAGTTTTTTTTTGGGTTCATTTTAAGTTTTTCACTAATGTACTCGCTCAATATATGTTTGCAATTTGTCTAACATAATTACTAGCTTATAGACTAAATGTATGTATTTTTATTGTTCATAAATATTGTTTAATTTTTGGGTCTGTTTGATGCACAATTAAGAACAGTACAAGAAGTACAAGACAATACAAGGAGTTGTAGTACAACACAACTGCTTGTTCTGTACCATGTTTGATATTTTTTTGACATTACAAAATTTTTTGTGTTGTTCACGTTTGATTTGCACTAAGTACTGGACAAAATATTATATATTCTTATGATACCCTTTCTACTATCCTAGATGTTTGTTATGCAATGAAAAACTTCCCAAGAAAATAAATTTTGTTATGCAATGAAAAAATATTATCAATATTAACATGATTAAATCTTTTATAATTAATAAACTTGTTAAATCATATTTATATTTGTGTTTTTTCAAAATATATGGAAAATAATTGCTTAACAAAAATAAACATAAATTTTCTTATATAATAATTTTTATATAAGTTCACTAATATATTTGATATTTCCAAGAAAATCTTATCCCATGATTCATGGGTAAAGATATAAAAGGATTTATATTTATTTTTAACAAAATCTTAATTTTAAATTTTTGGATAAAAAAATAAGAGAGATTTATGTATATTTTTTATATGGTTTAAATTTTCAATATTTAAATATGATCACTTTTATTTATTTGAAAATATATAGATGCTACAAATCAAATCTCTATTTGATAAAAACGCCCTAGAAACCCTAAAATGTTTGAGACACGAGAGGGCAAAAATTTAAAAAGAGAAGTGGGGAGGATGGAGAGAGAGAAGAGGATCATATAAATGGAGAAGGGTGTGCATCAACAGAGAAAGTGAAGGAGGTACAAGGTAGGAGAATTAGTGTCATCGGATGTGGTTTGTCATGATTGTGATTTTTATTTTTTATTGAGGGTGATTTAGTCTTTTGGTTGTGTTGTACCATAATAGAATTTTTGTACCGAGGTTTTGGTTGTACAAAAAAATTTTATCCACTTGTCTTGTACTATAACAACCTCTTGTGATGTACTCTCAGCCAATTTATAAATCAAACAAAGAACAAAGAAACTTGTGCTGTGGTGTACTTCAAAACTTTGCGTATCAAATTAGCCATTTGTGTGTATATTTTGGTTATTATGATAGTCACTAATGTATAGTTAATATGAATATTGTTTAATTTTTGTATTAATTTGTAGCTAAATATTTTCAATTTTAATTAGTCTTAACAATTAATGTGTTTTTTGCAATTTATTTTTATTTATTTTTTATTTTTTATTTTTTATTTTTTTTTGCAAAAGTGCTACAATGGTTAAACCAAAGGATCCCAAGACCAAAAATAAAAGTAAAGGTCAAGAAATTGAACAAGCAACAATCGTTCTACAAGGAATTCTGCATATCATCCACCTTTAAAAGTAACTTCCACAATTCAGTCTACTATAAAACCATTTATGATGGCACCTTCTATGGGTACTCCAGCAAATCAAACATCAACAAATAATGATCACCATTTGAAGCACTATCTAATTCGTCGATTGAACCAATAGTAAATGAGATATTAGAATTAGGTTATGGTATATTATTGGCAACAGGCGAAGAAGTTGCAAGACAAGATATACAGCGTCGAGCAAGGGGTCCTACTTTAAGAAGAATCGCTCCAGAAGATGCAGACAAAAAATGTACTTTGATAATTCTTGGTGATAGGTAATTTGAAGAAATTTTGATTTAATGTGATATATTTGATAAGTGCTTGAGTAGATATATTTCTCTATATTGTTTACATGCATTAAGCATTATTTTTACCATGGTTTATGTCTCATAAAGTGTATTTGGTGTTTTTTGTGCAAATAGGTTGTGGAAGCCTTGAAAGAAGAAAAGGAAGCAAAGAAAGGCTATGAAGGCACATTTTGGGAGTTTTTGTGTAATATAAGGATCAAGACACAAGAGGAGTTCATGTACACGGGGTGTATGCCAACTTCCAAGAGAATTCAAGCTAAATTGTGAGTTGGGAGGGCACAAAGGCAGCGACACTCCTATGTCCCTACTTTTGTGAAGAATTCAAGAACTTTTGTAATGATGGTTAGACGATGAGAAGCCTCATAACCTACCACGCGGATGTGTGCCCGTCCATGTGGCCTCAAGAGAAGAGTGTGGAGCCTTGTTATGAAGAGCACTGTAGTAAAACATCGTGGCAAATCACTACAGCAGCACTGTAGCAAAACACTATTTACACGACCGTGTGAAATTTCCACGTGGTCGCGTGGGGGGTTTTCTAGCCCACACAGACGCGTGGAGGGATGTGACAGGCATGGTTTTTTACAATAAATAGCCCTTTTGCCCTATTCTTTGGAAACTTTTTGTTAGCTTTTGAAAGGAAAAGAGGCTAGGGTTTCGAGAGGAGGTCTTTGGCGAATTTGGCGGACGTTCTTCACCAACTTTGATAGATCTCTTCTTTGTCATAGCATCAAGGGAGCATTCGGTGACCTAGCTTCGGAGAGAGATCCTAGCCTTGAAGATGCTGAGCGACCTATCAAGGCCATCATCACAAATTCAATGGGGTTTTATTCCATGGTTATTATTGATTTTCATTGCATTATTATTTGCTTTGAATTTGCCTCATAGATGCCTAAACCCTAGTTGTTATTTGGGCCTGTGAACCCTAGGATCTTATCTTTGTATTAATTTACTTTTGTTTTTTTTTCTATTAAATCCAAGTTTAATTGAACTTCAATCTTGTTTTTTTATTGCTTGCATGTCATATTAATCCTTGTGATTGATTTGTATGCATGATTTGTTTTCCTTAGTGAGAGAGAGATCTCCATTAGGGTTAGAACTCCAAGATTGAAGAGAGTTGAGAGGGTGAGTCCTGAGATAGTGGAGTGTCCCCTTTCTCTTTTTGATTAGTACAATCTATCTCCATATTCCCTAAACTTTATGCAACCATATTTGGTGTGAGGCATGAGATTGAGAGATTTCTCTGCCAAAACCTTGTAGGGGTTAGGGATCTTTCAACTAGAAGTAGGGTTAGGTCTATCCTTAAGAATTGGGTGTACTTTTCGGTACCCCTAGAGTTTATTGTGGTCATATGTGGTGTGAGGTGTTGAGATTGAGCGATTTCTTCATTGGGACCTCGTAGGGGACTAGTATCGGTGGCTTGGAGGTAGGGACCGATTGTTCTTGGATTATCTCGACCTGTTTATCTTAGTTTAGAAACACATAGTAGGTCTTGCGCTTCATGTTGGATCCTAAGGGAGCATTGCCCGGGTACCTCATCTTTATTGATTGAGGCTCCCCTCAGTTCTACTCTTCCTTGCTTGTTTGAGACGTTCATATTCTTGTAATTAAGTTCATTTCACCAAAATCTTGATTCCAATTAGATAACTGAGAAGTAGTTACTACTAATAATTCTGTTCCCTATGAATTCGACTACCCGACTCATTAGGTACTTTATTACTTCGACACCGGTACACTTGTGATACAACAAGCAAGAGGTGTGCCAATATTCACTAGTGATTTTTTTTTCTTTGGGTTTATTAACTATTTCTTTGTTTTTATAATTTTATTTTTTAATAGCTAACTATAACTTTTCATAGCATTTTTGGCGGAGAAAGGGATGTCATCAACTATTGTTAAAATAATTAAAAATTATTTTACCGGGGTGTGACCAATATGGAGAAAAATTCCAAATGATGTAAAAGAAGCTATGTGGAAAAAATTTGGGGTAACTATCAATTGTGTGTTTATTTTATCTTAACTTGCTTTACTTCCTTAAACCTTAAATCTTATTTTTGTGAATATGACTTCTAATTATTAATGCCCAATATTAGGAATATTTTAATTGGCCCTTACAAGGGGAACCTAATGTATGACGAGTATGGGAAAAGACATGTAAGGAGCCATTCAAAGACACATTGAATAGTGAAAGAACAAGAGTTATGGAAGAAGCTGGTGTCACTAATATTGTTGATATTAAGAAGTGTAAAGGAATGAAAAGGCATTGGATGCCAACTGAAATTTGGGATGCTTTGATAGATATCGTTTGGAGTATAAGAGTTGGCAAAAAAATCTATGAAAGCATTGGCCAATCGTTTAAGTGAAAAAGAAGGAAGTATCATGAAACACATTAGCGGTTCTCGTTCATTTCTTGCTACTCAAAAGCTAATGGTATATGACTTTTTCACTTCACTTATGTCATGGATTTAATTTTTCCAATTTGTTGTAGTCTAATTAAAAAAATTCTTATGCAGGAAGAAGAGCTTCAATGACCAATACAATATCCAGAATTGTTTGAGAGAACTCATAAACGGTCAAAAAGAAGTGATGATTTTGTAGACAATAAATCCAAAGTTGTTAGTGTATGTTAATAATTAGTAATTCATTCCTTAAATTGTGAATTGTTACGTCATATTTTGGTAAACTTAAATCAATTAATTTTTTTTTATAATTTTCACTTATTATAGGATAAATATCAATCTGCATTATCAGAAAAATATGGTGATAATACTTCTGATCGTCCTGAGTTTGATCCAGAAGCATGGACGTCATCAAGTGGAGGAAAGATAGCTACGCGCACGCATGTATATGGGTTTGGCACCATGGTCAATTTTAAAGCATTATTTAATGCTACTTCTAGTACAGCTGCATGCACAACTAACTTATTTTGTAGTCCTTCCACTAGTACTCCGCATATGGATGGTTTCTCTTATGATGATATAATTGAGAGTTTAGAAATGAAGCTTGAATCATTGATTGATGATGTGAGTCAAGTGAAGAATGCTATAGGTGATATAAGCGACTTAAAAAATCAATTTCAGATTATGATGAGTTTCATGATAGAGAAATTTGGATCAAATATTCCTCCACCTACAAGTAAATGATTTTTGGTATAAATTTGATCTTACTTCTTTAAATTTTTAGACCTATACTTATAAATTCTACTTGAAATTTAATTTAATGGATTTTAAAATTTCATGATTTTCATAGTGGAGTACATTGGGGGTAAGAAGAGAGAGCAATAAAGCGAAGGTAATTGAATGTACCTTCATATATTACTTTTACTTTGTTTGTTGTTAACAATTGTATTTCTATAGCAATTTTATTTGATGGATTTTAAATGTTTATGATTTTTAATAAAGGAAGACAACGACCAAGAAGAGGGAATAAAGAAACTTAAGGTAATTCAATGTATGTTCATGATGACTTCTTGCTTCACTTTGTTTGTTGGTGACAATTGTATTGATGGATTAGAGAATTGTTGATGATGGATTTTTGGTTGTGATGGAATGTTGGATCATTTGTATGGATTATTTGTATTTTTGGCATGATTGAAATGATGGATTATGGATACTTAATGAGATAATTTTTTTGATGGATCATTTGTATTATTCATATTTGTATGGGCAATTTTTTTTCATTTGTGCAATAAATTGTGTAGGTTGTGTAAAAAAATAAATTTCATAGCTAATAGCTATAATAATCAATAACAAAAAAATAGCGACGGAAATTCTGTTGCAAATGACAAATGATAATGGAAATTCTGTTGGAAATGGGAAAATAATATCGAAAATTCTGTTTCTAATACATATATTAAAATTGTATAAGAAAACAACAACTGAAATTCCATTGCTACAAGAAAAATAGCAACGGAAAAAAGAAAATCTAGTGCTAAAAAGAAAACAACAACCAAAATTCCGTTGCTACAAGAAAAATAGCAACGGGAAAAAAAATCCGCTGCTAATAAGAAAACACCAACTTGTTACAAGAAAATAGCAACGGAAAAAAAGAAATTCCATTGCTAATAGGAAAACAACAACATAAATTCCGTTGCTACAAAAAAAAAAATAGCAACGGAAATATTATGGATTTTGTAGTTAATTAGGACATAGCAATGGAACTTTCATTAGAAAATAAGATAATAGCGACGGACATTCAGTTGCTAAAATAAGAAAAATATTGTTAGTAAACTAAAACTTTCTGTTGCTATAACAATAATAGTAATGGAATAGTCCATTGCTATGCAATACGAGTGACGGATATATAGCAGCGAAAATTTTGTGAACCATAAAAAAATAAATATTTTATTATTATATTAACGACGGAGTTCTTGTGTTTGGCAACGGAAGTGTTTGTTGGCACAACATAAAAAATAACATCAAAATTTTATCATCCCGATGAAAGTTGAATAGTGACTTGAGAATAGCTGTCGGAATGATTCCGGTGCTAAATATTTATTGTAACGGAAATGTAGTTTTTAGCGACGCAAAAATCCATAGCCTATTCCTGTATTTCTTGTAGTGTTCGATGGTTGAGGTTGAGAAGTTCCAAAGGACGTCATCATGGTGCCAAATCTCTTCACACACCCCACTATAGATGTGTGTTGACATCTCCACAAAATCTCGTTGGAATCCACTTAAATTGTTTGAATCTCGTCTCCAGCAGTGTTAAACTCCATAAATCCGGCTGCCTCTAACCTAATTTGCCAAAATATCCTCCTTCTTGAAATCAAAACTCTATGGTTATTTATAATAGTGTCACCACTGGGTCACAACGGCCATTGTTCGGGCCGTTGTGATCAAAATCTCTTTCTTGGGCCGTAAGTCACACTTTGGCATAGTTTGGCTCTGGGGTGTTTTGTATTTTACCGTTGTGAAGGCCGTTCTGGCTCTTGTGATGTTGTCTTGTGGACTCTGCCCTCTAGCACGATCAAACCACGGCCGTTATGAGTCTGTGGGGATGTTCTGAACTTGTATTTTGGTATGATCTGCCTCAAATCACCTACATATTCTCTTCTTCAGCCCTGAAATGCAATTAAAGCTCTTGGTGATAAAAACATATTAAATTACATGGAAAGTATAGTGCAATTGATATATAAAATATGTATGTTCAAGCGTTTATCATTTTCCATTGAGATATAATAGACTCTTTCTATATATATTTGTTCATGGGTAAATTGATTAAGTGGAATACTAGGGATATATGTTGAATAGTAATCACATAATATCCTTAAATGATTTGGATTTATTGTTAGGAGATTTTCTTTGATATTGCTTAATATTTAAGATATTTTTGATTATTTTTAGTAGATTTGATTGTATATTTTTAGCAATGTTCTAAAACTCAACTTGGGGGAGCGACTGAGAAAGCTTCTAGGTTATGAATCAATGGTCGAATCGGGTTTAAACCACGGTTGACCCGGTTATAAATAACATATAATTTTATAATTTTAATTAAATACAAATATATAATATGTACTATAAATTGCTAAGACTTTGAAAAATAGTGATAAAAAGTACAACAAACAAATTTTTAAATATCACATAATAAATTATTATGGTTTATAAGCATAATGATTAGCATGTATATGGATAAGGTAATCATGATTCATATGCATATATTTGATGACTTTATAAAAATAAATAGTGTAAAATGTAAACAAATATTTAAGATTGATTATGATAAACTCGATTCGATTTTCAAAAGTTTAGTATTAATTGATATTTAATTAGATTATGGATAGGAATATTTATGTTTCTTGTGCTTGAGAATTAAGAGCAGGAATATTTATTTTTTGAAAAATAAGAAGTGCCAAATTTTATTATAAAATAAATTTACACAAAAACACACATGTTTTCTTTAAGATTTGTACCCAATACCTCAACTTTACCCAAAAACCACCTAACCATTTGAGCTTTGGGAGATTACCTTCATATAAGATCCCAAAAAAAAAAAAGTGTAATATTTATTATTTTTAAACCTAGGTTTTTTTTCGTAAAACTAAACCCAAGGATCTGGCCGGGTCGGGTCGAACCGGATCCAACCGACTAGATCAAACTAGGTTTCAAAACACTAATTTTTAGGCCACTATTTTACAACTATTCTTTTTTATTATAATTTCCTGATATAATTAGAATACATTTTTTTATAAATAGACATATACTTTTTGTACTCCAATACAATATGATAATTGATAAAATACATTTTAACATGTAGTATATGTTGTAGTCATGTGTTCCCATATGATCATAGTTTACTAGTTTTTTAAAATTAGTGTTTTATAAAATACATCAACAAAAACAATTTAGTTATTTTTTATTGACCATGTCTATTAAATATTCTTCAACAAATACTACATTGTAAAATTTGAACTTCTTTTTTACTTTTTTATATTTCAGTAGGGATGGCAATTTGTATTCCACCGATGTGTACACTCGTATACCCTCTTTGATCAGGTACGGGTAAGGGTATTACCCATTATTTTTTGAGCGAGTACGAGTCGGGTAAGGGTATGCCCCTACTCTACCCGTACCCTTACCTGTTGAAGAGTGTACGGGTAAAACCCGTACCCATAGCTATACTCGTACCCTCATATATTATATATATATATATATATATATATATAATTTTTTGTTAAGCTAAACATTTACCTACAATTTACCCAAGATACATTTTCATTGTGATTAATTTAAAAATAGTAATTTAAATTTTCCCTTAATATATGATTTTGAATTTTATTTAATTTTTTTATTTATATTTAATATAGCATAATATTTTTTGGATATGAATATTAAAAATTACAATTAAATTAAAAAAATTAAACATTATAAAAAAAATATAAAAAATAATGTTATAATAATTTATTCTATAAATTATAATAACATCCTGCAAAATAAGATACAAATAAAAAATTAATTGGTTATGAGAATTACTTTTAATGTTTTTTATATTCAAAATCTCACTAGATATTTATAAAATTTGAAACTATATAAAATATAAATAGTAGATATATGAAAACATTTAAAACGAAAACCAAGATAGTTAAACATAAACAAAAAAAAAGGGTAGAGTTACCATTGAGTCATAAATAGACACCAATGAAATCAACGTACTTGTTATTTTGTATAAATTAATTTGTTACGTATAGCTTTTATGTGATTACATAATTTAAGATAAACAAACATATATCAACTTATAATTTTGTACTTATGGGCATGGGTTTAAACATTGTATTATTATTATTATTATTATTATTATTATTATTATTATTATTATTATTTAAATTTATATTTAAATTTAATTCGATAATTTGAACAACAGTTAAGCGGGTACCATGAGGGTAAGGATAAGAGTATGATTTTTGTACCCTGGAGGGTACGGATAAGGGTGTAGATACGAGATAAGGGTTACGGGTACGGGTAAAGGTTTTCGCATACCCTACCCATACCCTACACATTGTCATCCCTATATTTTAGTCACTATATTATTATGAAAATATTGTATACTTTATATATTTTTAAATAAATGTTAATTATTATAACCTGAAATTTGAATTAATATAAATTTTTCTAATACATATAATTTATTTAAGTTTAAAATCAATACCCATGGTGTTATTTATGGCTTTTTTTTAAATATCACATTTTTTAAAATTATTTACTTAAATATGTATTTTTTAAATTATTTATCAAAATATGCAAAAAGTAACATGCATGGTATTTTTTGCACATGGGTGTTTTTTCAAGTTTCTTTTTAATTTTATAATAGGGTTGTTATATAATATTTTACATTTAAAACCTTATAAATTTTTTAAATTAAATTTTTTCTCACAAAGCTATTTAAATTTTATAATAGTTTTTTATAAAATATTTTTATGTTTAAGATCTTTTAAATTTTTTAATTTAAATTCTTTCCGACAATCTTCTTTCAATTTTACAATGGGTTCTTTCTGTCACGCCTCGACTCTGGTCGGGCACATGGCAATCGCCACGACAACAAGGAGTGCACCATACAATATCCTACCTCCTAGTCAACGTTAGGGGTGGACATGGGCCGGGCGACCCATGGGTTGGCCCAAGCCCAGCCCAAAAAATACAAGGCCTGGATTTAGAAAATTAGCCCAAAGAGTTGGGTTGGGCTAAAATGTTTTGGCCCGATTAAATTTCGGGCTGGGTTTGGGTCAGATGAATTTAAACCCGACCCGACCCGGCCCGACCCCAATAAATTAATAATATATATAATATATTATTTATAATATATATAATTATATATATAATAGGTTTGAAAATAGTCAAAATTAGGCAACTTCTTAGCCTCTGATTTATATAGAATTTATTGATAATATATATAATATATTATTAATAATATTTGTTGATAATATTACTACTTATTTATATAGAATTTGTTTGAACCATTTATAATACTTCTGTTGTATTTTTTTACTTGTTTGAAAAAATTTTAGGGGTTGTAGTAGTAGTTTTATTTACTTATTTCAACTATTTAAAAAAAATTATTTATATTTTGGGTTGGGTTGATGATAAGTGTTTGTGTGTTAAGAATACAAAGTATTCTTTCCTTTGATGATCACTACTTTTATCAGGTTTAAGCGCTAATACATGTGTGTTTGTGTTCTTTTATGCATATAGGGTTGTGAAGCTAAGTATTAAAAAAAGAAGCCAAAAGTAGATCGTGAACGCACTATTTGGTGGAATCTTGGAAGGAACAAACGCGAAGACATAAGTAGGGCTCTAAGATACGTCAATGTGTGCCAACCTCTATGTATTCAAGCATTATAATGAGTTGGAGGGGCACGAAGGCAGTCACATTTGCGTATCCCGACTTGTTCATTGGCCTTTAATTGAAGAAGAGTTGCGATCTATGGCATAAACGTGTGCTCGTTTATGTTGCCTCGATGAAAAGTGTGGATTTGGGAGTGTTCTAGCGGACTACTGTAGCAGGTTATTGCAAAAAATCACTGTATTAATACATTGTAGCAGTTACTGTTCATAGCCGACCGAAAATTAGGTTTCCAGAGAATCCCCATGGGCGTGTGGAAATTCCCTATGCCCGTGTAAAAATTCCACAGGCCCGTGTGGAGAATCCACAGGGGCGTGTGGATGCCCGATTCCAGCCCTATTTAAGCCGCGATTTAGCCTGATTTCTGGAGGTCCTTTTCACCCTTCTCTCCAACTTTTCTCTATCTTTTGGGAGGCCGCCGGCTAGGGTTTTGAGAAGCTTTGGCAAGTCTTTGGAGTGGTTCTACGAATTCGACACCGCTCTCCCCTTGGGATAAGGTTATTGGGGGAGCTTTCATCGGCATCGATTCGGTGAGGTGTGCCCTAGGCCAGACAAGGGGACCTTTGGAGAAGACGAGGCTACTCCACAAGACCATCAACACGAATACCGAGGGGGTTTTTCTATGGATTACTTTTTTTTACATTAGATTTCATTGTTGATTGTAACTAGATCCATGGAGAGCTAAACCCTTAGTGGGTACTTGGATTTGTGATCCCTAGGATGTATTTGTTTCATTAATCTTATATTATGTTTTCCTTAATTGATGTCTTTAATTGAGTTTCAATCTTGAATGCTTGTTGCATGATTTCTCCCTTAAAGTGACACTAGGGTTGAGAGTCTACATTGGTAACCTTTGTGAGTGAGTGACACACCATGAGAGTTAGATATTGGAAGATTGGAAATGGTCAAGAGGGTGAGTCGAGAGGTAGCGGAGCATCCCCTTTCTCCTTCGATATGATTTATCCTACCTCCACATTCCAAGAGTTCTTTGCAGTTATAGTAGAGTGAATGGGCTAAAGGATGACCTCCGCTAGGGCTTAGTTGCACAGGTAACAGAGTGAAGCGTTGAAGTGACTTTAGCAGCTAGGGCTTAATTGCGACTAGGGGTCTTTCGCTTGTACCAAAGGGTTAAATTTATACATTGGAATAAGGTTTATCACTTGGAATCCCTAGAGTGTCTTGCAACTCTACACAGTGTGAGGTGTTGAGATTGATCGATTTCTCCGCCGGGACATAGTGTAGAGTTAGTCACGGTTGACCTTAGGTTTGGGACCGTGTGTTTAAGGATTTCCACGACTCATTAAGCGTCAATTAGGAGATATAATAGTTGATTTTGCACTTGAAGCAATTATCCTAGGTGGAACAATATCCGAGTACCCCACTTCTATCGATTGCCTTACCTCTCATTTATTTGTGCTTCTCTCTTTCTTATTTCTTTTAATCTTGCTTTCATTACATTTTATCAACAAGTTATTCCATCTTCGCTTAGTTAGATAGCAATTTTGGTATTTTTGTTCCTTACTCCCTATGGATACGATACCCACTCACCTGGGATTTATTACTTCGACAAACCCGTGCACTTGTGGGTCACACGCAAGGGGCGTTGTCAGTTGGGTTGGGCCTAGGCCTAATGACAATCAAATGGGTCGGGTTTGGACCAAGACAATTTGGCCCGAATATGGCCTGGCCCAGCCCAACCTGAATATATGGGTTGTATTTTTAAGTCTAGCCCAGCCCAGACCCAACCCAGCCCGACCCATGTCTATCCCTAGTCATCGTAAGGCTCAAAACAAACCTGCTATCACAACTTACTAAAGAGGGAGATAACCTCTACTATAGAACAGGCCAGGGTTCGAAATACAACCAGAAAGTCAAGTCTAGTGGATCCATAAAGTTTATAAGCACACTGCACTAACCTAAACAAGGAAAAAAAGGTAGGTCACTCTACTGCCTACCCAGCACATCCCAGTCCAACGTCACAGTCTGAGAAAGGTGAAAGGACAGTGGTGAGTAATAAGTGTTACCTAGTGAGTGGTGTCACCATAGATATAAGTGAGTAGTACAGCATTTCCAATAGTAATTCATAATAATAGTAACATATAAAAGATGTTCCAAGTATTCAACATATTAACAGAGATCAAGCATACGATGTGTAAATACAGAAATACACATCAATCAATAATAGTAACATATAAAAGATGTTCCAACTTGAGGAATCAAGCATATGATGTGTAAATACGGAAATATACATCAATCCATATTCCATTTGCATGTAAATATATTTATATGTAAACATGTTTCTTTCAAAATAAATACGCATAAGTATACTAGAATCGTTTTTGCCAAATAACTCCATGCTCAAAATATATATATATATATATATAGCAAGCAAAAATCAGATTTATCATCAAATTTATGATATTAAACATATAAACAAATACTATAATACTCTTATTAAATCTATGCTATTAACAATTAAACCACTCACTGAACTAATCGTCTCGCCTTGAGACGTGCTCACAGGTCTGCAATTTCCTTCCCCAAGGAGGAAGCTTCGCCACCTAAAGTCAAACAAGAAATCCAAGAACCAATGAACACAAGAATGAAAACTAAAATGCATGCGAATGCAAGGTTACATGTCGAACATATAACTCTAGGGTTTTAGGGAAAAACAACGTCATTTTGGCCCCAAACGACCTCAAACCGAAGGAAAATTAGTTCTAATGGATTCCAAATAAGAAGGGCTTCGATTTGGACCAAAGAAATACAAGAAAAGGGCAAAGTTTTTTGGTGTTACAGTAATTTCGGCCTTGCTACAGTAACCACGAATTTGCTACAGTAAACCGGCCTTGTTTCGATGGTTTCTCGTCGATTTACAACACCAAAACAAAAAGTTTCTTTACAAACATACACACATGAATATTAACAATATTGGCTTCGATTTGAGTCCAAAAATACCTCAAACAAAGGTTGATTTCTAAGGTTTCAAAGATTGTCAAAAATGAGTAAATACGAAAAAAATACAATTGGAAAACCTTGAATCGAAGCCTAACCATGCTCAGGAGAATGAGTGGAAGAGAATAGAAGCGTTGATTCACTGAAAAAGCTTGACGATGAAATTTTTCAAAAACAAGTGTTCGGCCGAAGAAGGAAAATAAGAGGAAGAAGAAAGAAAAGTGAAATGAGAGAAAGGGAGAGCAACCACGTTGCTTCTTATCCCTTAAATTTTCAATTTTTTAAAAAGGAGAAATTACCAAAATACCTATGTAAGAGATAATAAAATGAAAAAGGGTCCAAGAGATAATTTCGCCCCTGGTTTTTGGTTGGTTTCCACATATAACCTATTGTGCAATCATGCAAAGATGCCACTAGTGCAAAATGACCATTTTACCCCTAATGTATGCACAAAAATCGAAAAAGAGGCCAGAGGTCAAAAATCGGGACAGGGTACCACACTTTGTCACAAACCTACGATCATCAAAAATTTAAATGGGAGGTCAAATCTGCGACCACTAATAATTAGGACAGTCAAACATGACAATTGTTAGATTTATGAAGGTAAAACCTGCAATCACCAAAAATTAAATGAGAGATCAAATCTGTAACCATCAATAATAAGAATAGTAAAACCTGACAATTATCAGATTTATGACAGTCAAACCTGCAACCGGCAGGAATTATGACAGTTAAATCTGCAACCACCAATAATAAGGGCAGTTAAACCTAACAATTGTTAGATTTATCGTCAAACCTGCAACTGTCAAACATTATGATAGTCAAATCTACAACGACAAATAATAAGTAAGTCGAACTTGATAATTGTTAGATTTATGACGACCAAACTTGAAACCGTCAAAAAGTATGACGGTCAAATCTGCAACCATTACAGATTAGAAATCGATATGGCTATATTCCTACGTATGGAAAAGTATGGGTTGTCAAGCAAAAGGCAATTGAGGCAGCATATGGTAATTGGGAGAAGTCATACAATGAGTTACCAAAATGGTTATCAGAATTGCATCAATTTGCCCTTGGAACAATAATCAATCTTGAGACACAACCTACATATAATGGAAGTTACCCGGTACGTGATAGTTGTGTCTTTCATAGACCTTTTTGGAGCGTTCCTTTATATGTGGAGGCTTTCAAATTTGCAAGTCATTAGTGCAGATAGATGGTACACACCTTTATGGGAAATATAAAGGAACTTTATTGATGGCATTCACTCAGGATGGAAACAAAAACATCCTTCTAATCGCATTTACGATCGTGGAAGGAGAGACGTTAGATGCGTGACATTTTTTCTTAAATCATTTGCGTACATATATGACACCACAAGAAGAAATCAGTTTTATTTTCAGATCGCCATCAAGCTATCAAAGGAGCATTCCAAGCAATTGGGCAGAGGATGTATCCTCCACATGCTTACCATGTTTATTGCGTTAGGCACATCTCCGCGAATTTCATGTGTCGTTTCAAAAATAAAGAAATGCAACAAATAGTTGTTAGTACTGGTAAATTATGAAAATGACTTGTTATGTGTTTTAAATAAATAATGTTATTGTTTTTTTTACTGACTTGCTTTTTTTATGTGATTGATACAGGCTACTTGAGAACTAGTTGTGATTTTAACTACTGGTATGGTTTGGTTCGAGAATACGATGTAGAGACAAAGAGATGGCTGGATAATATAATCGCGGAGAAATGGACTTAAGCGTTTGATAAAGGAAGGTCGATCGAAGGTATGTGCATATGGCGACCAACGTTGTTGAGTGTATTAATTCATTATTGAAGGGGACAAGGAATCTTCCTATAATGCTACCGTTAAGTCAACATATTTTTTTGAT
>NC_052486.1:12369529-12440849 GCF_009730915.1 Dioscorea cayenensis subsp. rotundata
TACACGTATTAACAACCAACCTGAACTGCACCGGAAGGGCCATCTCCGACTCCTTAGGGGATGAAAGAGCATGAACTAATCTCTAAAACCGATGGACTTATCTGAGAAATGAGATTGGTTAGCTGCTCCCTCAAAATATTGGTTCATTGACCGGAATAGAAGGCATCGAAATCTTCGAACCATCGCCTTACAGCCCGAGGTTCCCCAAAAAAACCGATTCCTCTTGAATCGAATATTTGCATTTGATCCGACTTCGATCGGAGAATGCCTATGGAATTTTTCACAGATGTGGTTCGCCCGTCACCCGGTTGCTTACTGATCCCTCGGGTAGAGGGATCAGGGGGAAGGGATAAGCCTAGATGTCACTCCATCGATACAACGTATTGAGCGACTTCGATGAAGAGGGAGATGCTCCTTTACTCGACTGGAAATGACGGGTCGACAACTCCGAATCACAAGCTATTGACAACTAACTAAACTACTCCGGATGAGGGGTGAAATATTCTGCCTTCCTTCGAGTATACGCGCTTTCTCACTAAATGGGGGAAGGGAAGGATTCAATACCCCACCCAGAAAGACGTGTTTTCCATTTTTTAAATAAGGCATGTAAGCCTCTTTGTCCCTCCCGGTGCGGTAGCAGAAGCATTATCAGCTCCCGAACGAAGTAAAGTCTTTCTCTCCTGGCTCTCCGCCCAATTTCGATCTTTCTGCTGCCCAATCCAACAAGCCTTGAGTGGTTACCCCTCCTTCCGAGAAGTGTCATGATCCGGACTGAGATGAACAGCTCCCGAAGAAGATGAAGCTACCGAGATGGGAATTAGGAGCTGCTCTTCCGGCCGAGAAAGCGATTGAGAAAGCCAACAATTCTTTCTATCCGGATCTTTATTCCGAATATCTTAGATCGAACATCACAAGCCTTAGAACCATAATTCACAACTCACTCCCGACCGATAAGAGGGGCCTCCGTCCAACCTCGAGAGTCTTGAATGCTCCTTCCATCCATCAAAGCATGATAGTTTCATTTTATGGTCAGAACTCAATCCCAGTCTGGGGATGGTGAATTAGACTCAGCCTATGCGGGCCTTATACTCGATCCACCGCTGGGAAATTCTCATCGAGCTATGATTATCCAGCAAGTACTGTTGGGATAGTAGAGGCGTTGTCATAATATAGATGGTAGCTAGTAGGGGTGGAATCCGTGGCACCAACATAACATTTAGTAACTATGGGATTGCTGGTTTTCCTAATTCTTAAGCTTTTTGTTACAGATTAGCCTGTTGTGATCAGAAGCAGAGGACACATTACATTAGTAGCGGGTTCTCAAGCAGGTATCAATTCTGCTTTTATTTGACCTTCTTCCTTATCTAAATCCACTAGGTTCTTCAGTATTTGCATGCAAGAGAATGATTGACTGATAGGCGGATGGAATCTCCAATCAATATCCCCCATCCCAGAACTTATATCTATCGGCAAAAAGAGCCTAACTGATGGAGTCTTTGGAATGAGAATACTATCTATCCGTCTTTCTCATTATCATTAGCTTCAGCTTGTTCCTGCTCATTTCTATCAAAAACGAGATGGACTTGACTTACAACGAGTGAAAATAGCATACGTCTGACTAAATGAAAAGATGCGTAAGCGCTTTTTACTTCCTTAATCAGGCCCCTTTAGGAATTGGAGAGTGGGGCGCAGATCGGTCCACTCACTCAAGCCCCTGCCCCTAGCTCTATTATCTATCCCCTACCTTTATTTAAGTTCACGGCCCTTTCAATCTACGGTTTTTTTATCTAGTCCTCTAGGTCTCAAAAAGTGCTTTCTAGGCGGACTCTTGATCTCGGGTTGCTTTTGCGAGTAGAATATTCTTAGTCATCGCCAGTCTATCTTCATTTTTCCTTGCCTTCTCATGCTAGTGAGTGATTTGGATTCATTCTTTATATGTAGTATAGACAATCTAACCCTTCTCTCAAACCATGTTGGAATTTCACATAGAGCCCTAACCTTAGCCATACATAAAGCACCAACAAGATCAGTTAGAAGCTCAAGCGGTAAAGAGGCCCGCACAGAATAGGGAGAGGCCCAGTTTTTCAGACATCAAGTTTTGGTCCCCTGTCTCGGCTACAAGCTCAGGATTTCAGTCTTCAGCTATAAGAGCATTAGAAGCTGGACAAGAAGCAGAACAGGATAGAGAAAATCATACGGAAATGAGAGCACCCACTACTATCTTGCTTGATAGAGTATCCTTCTTATGCATCTGTGGACTCTGTAAGATGTGAAAAATCTATCTCGTACATATCTTATCGAGTCACCTACGACAGGAAGCATGCCTATTGAAAGCTCAAGCCAATGTGTATCTTTACCCTCCAGCGGAAGTCACTCTTTC
This sequence comes from Dioscorea cayenensis subsp. rotundata, assembly GCF_009730915.1. Taxonomy (NCBI): domain Eukaryota; kingdom Viridiplantae; phylum Streptophyta; class Magnoliopsida; order Dioscoreales; family Dioscoreaceae; genus Dioscorea; species Dioscorea cayenensis. The sequence goes on from NC_052486.1 coordinate 12,371,910, forward strand.
TTTTGTTACAGCTAATATGAGTGTCCCTGCTGGAGTGGTTTTAGACTAAAAAAATGACTCCGTTTATCACCCCAACACTGAAAACTGCTCAAAATCGCCCGGAATCCTCAGTCAAGTGCTGTGGAAGGCCTCCAGTCTATATCTCTATCTTAAAGTCCCCACTTTGGACATGTGTAGAAGTGCTGTAGAGTGGCGAATTTCATTTCCAAATCATCCATTCACTTCCAACAGGCCTCCAAATGCGGGGAAAGTGCCATCATGTAGGACAGTCAGTCCTCCGAAAGTGGTACAGTGCTTCCAAATAAATAAAGTCCAATTGGTAAAAAAAAAAAATCCTGTCTTCCTCCTATGATTGAACCTCTCTCATCCTCTTCAAGAAAACCTACCTTAGGTTCTTCCTCTTGGTAGTTCGATCGTCCCTTTACCGGTGTTGGTGGCCCGTCATCAAACAAGATTCTTCATAGAATTTTCCTTGCTTTCTCACCACCTTTACTTAGCGCTCTTCTCATTTGTTCTTCAATTTAGCGTTCTTCATCATCCTTCCCCCGTTGGAGTCTTGGGGGCAGTCTGGCATAATAATGGACCTGCGAGCTTTTCCCCTTCTTACACACGGCCGGCTGTGGCAGAAGGCGTAGAGTTCGCTTTCTAAAGACGTTTTTTTAGGGTTGTCTCTCTTCTTCTTCTACGCAACACAAACAAGTGTAGGGTACCCTAGATATTATAATCACTTGAATGAAAAATGACAAGTACAAAGAAGACATTCTAGACTAAGCTATGCTAACCTACTCTCTGCTTTTTAAAAAAACTGGATGAAAAAGATGAATGTGATGTAAATATCATATGATGATTTCATTTGAATCCCTTTTAGCTTTAGATTGAATATGCTAATTTGTTTATATGAAAAACATTAGTCTAAGTGAAGTGGGTATGTAAGGGAGTGATCTTTTGGCATGATTGAAGTGCCAATAAAAAAAGAAGATTTGAGGAAGGGAAAGCGGCAGGCAGAGAAAGCAGGGAATAAGAAGAAGCGCTAAAGGCTGCTAGAAAGCAAAGCAACTCTATCTATATAAGATAAGGGGGAGAGGAAGGAGAGGTGTCCCTAAGCTTTCCGGCTCACTAGTAGGTGACGAAGGGATTTAAAAAAAGGGTCATTTTCATCTTCCGATGCATTCGTTCGGATGCATTCTTCCTTCTTAACCTTTTTCAACCTACCGAATTTTTCCTCTTCCTGGTAATGAATTGAGCGGCAGCGAGGAGGTCCGGTTCAATAGTGATTTCGTCTGCTTTTGGAACTTCGATTCCTGGGGACAAAGAAAGTGACTGCGGAGTGTTGAATTTAAACAAGCACTATTCTTATAAATTACTGAGCATTTGTTTACACAATGGTAATTTGCATGATGATTGTATATGCCCAATCATAGATTGTAACCATTAGCATTCACGACTTGCTTCATGAGAGCTAGAATTTCAGCATGATTTGATGAAGTAACTATAAGAGTTTGTTTTGTGGAACGCCATGGGATAGTTGTACCATTGTAAGAAAATATGTATCCAGTCTGAGATTGCCCTTTGTGAGGATCGACATGATACCCTGCATCAGCGAAAGCCTATGAGGTTGGATGAAGATTCTCGTGGATAGAATGCATGCCCGGATCTGTGGTTCCTAAGTAAACGACGTAGCACATCTTTTACTCCTCTCCGATTGTCTTCGTGTTGGTGTAGAGCTGTATCTTGCTAGAAGATTTACTGCAAAAGCTATATTTGGTCTTGTATTATTTGCAAGGTACATTAATGCACCAATTGCACTTAGATATGGAGTTTCTGGACCAAGAATGATTTCTCTTTCTTCAGGTAGACGAAATGGATCTTTCTGAACATCAAGAGTCTGGATGACCATTGGCGTACTCAGTGGATAAGCCTTCTCCATATTGAATCTCTTTAGCACCTTTTCTATATAGGTTGATTGATGCACAAATATTCCTAAGGATAAGTGCTTAATTTGTATACCTAGACAGAATTTGGTTTTTCCCAAATCTTTCATTTCAAATTCTTTCCTCATATATGATGCTGCAATTGCAATTTCAGAAGAAGTGCCTGCAAGATTTAAATCATCCACATATAATGCTATCACAACAAAACCGTTAGTATAACTTTTAATAAACACACATGGACATATACTATTATTTTGGTACCCTTCTTTTATAAGATATTCACTGAGATAGTTATACCACATCCGTCCAGATTGTTTTAATCCATAGAGACATCTCTGTAATTTAATAGAGTATAAATGTTGTTGATTTGTAATGTCTGTTATTTTATATCCTTTAGGGATTTTAATATATATGTCATTTTCAAGTAATCCATATAGATATGTTGTGACAACATCTATCAACTGCATATCTAATTTATTACTTGCTGCCATGGTAATTAAAAATCGAAAAGTAATTACATCCATTACAGGAGAATATGTTTCTTCATAATCAATACCAGGCATTTGAGAAAAACCTTGAGCAACCAGTCTTGCTTTGTATCTCATAATTTTATTATTTTCATTTCTTTTTCTCACGAACACCCATTTATAACCGACTGGTTTTATCCCTTCTGGTGTTGGTACTATCGGCCCAAACACCTCACGTTTTGATAGAGAATTTAGCTCAGCCTAGATAGCTTCTTTCCGTTTTGGCCAATCATTTCTTTGTCGACATTCTTCAATTGATCGTAGCTTTGGATCAATATCAGTATTTATTTCTATATTTGTAGCCACATTGTAGATGAATATATCATTTATTTCAATCTCATGCCGATTCAATCTTTGACCATCATCTACATAGCAAATTGAATTTTCAACATTTTCAGAAATATCATTCCCCATTGATTCTTCATTTACTTGTTCTAAGGGTTTTATAATTTCCTCTCCCTTTTTACATAGGAGATCCTTTTCTTTATTTTTCTGCTTCCTTTTTCTAGGAGCTAAATCTTTGGCGCCAATTGGTCTTCCACGTTTTTGTTGTGGTTTATTTTCTACTTGATTTTCTTTCAATGGATTCTTAGGAATCTCAATTCTTGCAGGAGCATTGGCAGCTGGTATATATGATTTGGTTACCATTTTAGTATCAGTGAATGCATCAGGTATTTCATTTGCAATATTTAGCAATTTAATGATCCTTTGAACTTCAAGTTCACATCCATTGGTGTGAGGATCATATGTATGTAATCGTGATGTATTCCAATCAATTTCTTTTGCTTCATTTTGAGTAATCATTTCTCCCCCTAATGAAGGGAAGACAAATTCATCAAAATGACAATCTGCAAATCTTGCAGTAAATACATCCCCTGTTAATGGTTCTAAATATCGTATAATTGAAGGGGAATCATAACCAACATATATACCAAGTCTGCGTTGTGGACCATTTCTGTACGATTTGGTGGTGGTATTGGCACATATACTGCACAACCAAATATTCTTATATATGAAATATTAGGCTCTTTATCCATAACAAGTTGGTGTGGCGAATATAAATTACATGCAAAATAGCATGACCCCATGCACTTGTAGGCAGTTTCGTCCTTAATAACATTGGACGGGCAATAATCTGGAGTCTTTTAATTAATGACTCTGCCAACCCATTTTGGGTATATACATGAGCTACTGGATGCTCAACATGTATTCCAACTGGCATACAATAATCATAAAATGATTTTGATGAAAATTCACCAGCATCATCAAGACGAATTGTCTTTATGGGATAATCTAGAAATTGTGCTTTAAGCCTGATAATTTGTGCCAATAACCTTGCAAATGCTACATTCCTTATAGACAGAAGTGAAACATAGGACCATCTAGTCGATACATCGATTAAAACTATAAAATACCTAAATGGCCCACATGATGGATATATTGGTCCACATATGTCTCCTTGTATATTCTTTCTAAAAATTTAGGAGATTCACCAGTTACCTTAGTTATAAAAGGTCTAGTTATTAGCTTTCCCATTGAGCATGCTGAACATGCATATTCATTATGTGTTAGGAATTTATAATCCTTCAGTGAGTCTCCATGAGAACTAGTAATAATCCATCGCATCATAATAGCAGACCACAATGATAGCAGGATGTCGAAGCCTTTCATGGCATATTTTAAATATCTATGGGTTATTAACCTTCCGGGTTAATACCGTATGTGATTCCATCACTTTAATACATGTAAAATATAATCCTGAGGATATACAGGGAACGCTTTCAAGTACACATTTTTGGCATGAAATAATTTGTGTAATATAAAGATATTCTTTTCCTTCCTTATCAACCGTCTCTAAATGATATCTATTGAGACATATATCTTTAAATCTTAAAAGGTTCCTTCTAGACTTAGGGGAATATAGAGCATTTTTCATCTGCAAGGATGTCCCATTTGGCAACATCAATGTTGCTTCTCCAGAACCTTCAATCAGGTCTGATGACCCTGCTATTTTAGCTATACATGCTTTTCTCATTGATAACGATATAAAATATATTTTCTTGTCAAAATAGTATGCGTTGTCCCGCAATCAATAATACATTCATCATCAGCCATGTTCTAACAAAACAGAAGAAAAACATAATTTAATAAAACATAAAGACATATTACAAATTAGTCTATAAGGAAATCTGACATATCTAAATATGTATTCTCAGTTACATTTAAATTATTTATAGAATTATTCTCAATTGGATCAACTATAGGATTGTCAGCAAAATTTGTCTCAATATCTTTACCTTTCTTATTTTTAAGTGATTCTTGGTAAAGATGGAAAAAATGTTTAGGGGTCTTGCAAATTCTGGACCAATGACCTTCCAGGCCACAACGATAGCAGGTATCCTTCTTTGTCTCTTACCCCATCTTGTGGCTTTGTTGCTTTTGTTGATGTACATCAATTTTGCTATCGCGTGGACCGATATTATTTCGGCTCCCATCACGACCGTGTTGTCCTCGACCACCATAATGTCCTCGTCCACCGCGATTTTTAAAACCAGTACCGTGACCACGCCATCTTCTTTGCCCAAAATTAATTTCTGGCAGTGGTGCTGATCTAGATGGTCGAGATTAATGATTCTGCATCAATAATTCATTGTTTTGCTCCGCCATAAGGAGACAAGAAATTAATTCAGAAAATTTTGTGAAATTCTTTTCTGTATATTGTTGTTGTAATATAATATTTCGTTCGTGAAATGTTGTAAATGTCTTCTTGAGCATCATACCTTTCGTCATTGTTTCTCCACAGAGACGTAGCACTGAAACAATTTTAAATAGCTCGGAATTATATTCATGCACGCTTTTAAAGTCTTGAAACCTGAGGCTTGACCAATCATTACGTGCTTTGGGTAAATAGACGATTTTGAGATGTACAAATCGTTCTTTCAGGGATAACCACAATTCCTATGGATCCTCAATGGTCAAATATTCATTCTTCATGCCATCATCAATATGATGCCTTTTAAATATTAATATTAAGGCTTTCGCTTTATTATCATTAGGCTCATTGTTATTAGCCTCAATAGTTTTGCTCAGGTTCCTTGCATTCAGATGGAGCTTGATATCGAGGCTCCAGGATATATAATTGCTCCTTGAGATTTGAAGGGCCTCGAATTCTCTTTTTGTGATATTTGCCATTTTCTTTAAAATAATATAGCAGGTAATTAGAATAGAGTGTATAGAATAAAATATAAATTATATATACTGTTCATGTATATGATACTGTATATACATACAATATTGTTCATACGCTGCAATTATTACAGTATTGGGAATGAAGTTTTGTTTGAAAGTGAGTATGAGTTAAGAGGGAAAGAAGAAGGAAAGATAAGGGAGAGAAGAGAGTAGGGGTTGATGAAAAAAAGTAGCCGTCGGATAAAATCGAAGGGGCCGGCGGAGGAGAGAGAAGGGCCGACGGAGAAGAGAAAAAGGCCTGACGGACTTTTACCTGATTTTGTCAACGATTGTCGGGATCGGAGGATCACCACGGCAAACATGGGGAAGACCATGCTAGATGATTTGGATTTGATGGAAAAACTTATTGTAATATTAATATTATTGTTTTTCATGTTTATTTTAGATGTACTAGTATTGTTAGCCTCAATAACTTTTGTACTGTATGTTTTTTATGTATACTTTTAAGAAAATCCTATATTATGAATTAAATAAAATGTAAGATTTGCTAGCAGTATTATGCTTACCTGCTAGACCTCCCTTCTTTCAGTGTTAAAAATAGATTCCACATATAAGATATATATTAGATGAGGCAAGGAAAATATTAAAGCCATATGAGGAAGTTCGTGCTGATATCGTGTTAAGAATATTTTATAAATGCAAAGAGAGTAATAAGAATAAATACCCATAATATTTACCAAAAACCCTTTAAAATTCACCTGGTCTTCTTCTTCCCTCTTCTTTATTTCTCTTTCTCTTTTCCTTCTCTTCTTATACGCAAAATACAAATGAGAGGGGGGTATTTATAGGCTTACAAGAATTGAATGAACGGTCATGATTGATTTGATCCGATGGTCTAAAATACCCTGGTTGGTGGATTAGTAACAGTACCGGTGGCTGCTACAGTACCACATTGTGGGTGCTACTTTCTAGATGGTTGCTACAGTACTGACGCATGCTATAGTGATTTGCTACAATATGCGTCCATTATAATATTTATTTATAACATACGCAAAATAATTGTATTTTTTTTAAAATAAATTATAAAATGTCCTCTCTTACTAATATGTTTTTATTGTGCTATCATCCATAGTTCTGACCTGGCTTCAACCGGTCGGATTGGTTGACCCGGTGACCCAGTGCTTCAACCGATCCGGCTCTTTAATTAGACTGGTTACACAATCAACTTGTTCTGACCTGGCTTGACCCGCTTTGACCCGGTGGTTGGACCGGTTGACCAGGCGGTCGGACCAGTTGACTCGGTGGTCGGACCGATTGACCTAGTTTGATTTGTAATTTCAACTTTGAACTTTGGTTATCTATTGGATTGAGTTTAGTTTAATACTTTGATGATGAATGTAAACTTTTATTGTGAATTATTTGATGCTTGAACTTTAAAGTATTGTTTTGTGTTGGTATTATGTGAAGTTTGATCTTTTTTTCCCTCTTCTACTGCTTCCAAATCAAAGATTAACAATTGTTTTATATTTTTTTCCATCAAATTATTTATTTGATAACTAATAATTCATGGATATTATTATGATATATTATTATATAATTAAAAAATAATTTATAATTTTAAAAATAATATTTTAAAATATTTTTATTAACCCAGTATTGACCCAAATGACCCGATGGTTGAACCAATTAACCCGTGATTAAGAGTTAAGACCGGATCACTGCTCAGGCCGAGTCTAATAACTATGTTATCAGCTGCTTTCATGAGCTGTTTGATAAAATTTTTATCATAAAAGAAAAGAAATATGACGTGAAACTTGAGAACTAAAAGGACGAAAAATACAAATTAAGTAGGTGGCTTGCCCATGAGAATGACGTGGTCATTTGAATATTTTAACTAATTTTTTTTAAATTAAAAGAAAAATGTTTGATAAAAGCTTTATGTAGCTGCTAATGTTGATATGGTTAATGAGAAAATATCAGTCCATGTAAGGTTAAGTTTCTTTATGTGAAGATAAATAATATAAATATTAATTTGTTTATTTTTAAAAAAAATTGCTAATGTTGATATTGCCAATGATAAAAGAACCGGAGTTCATACGAGAGGTCAGGAGTTAAAGTTTTTTATTTTATTTTATTTTTATGTGATGATGAATAGTGTAAATAAGGAGTTATTTATTTTTATAAAAAAATGAATAAACTATAAGGTCAGGAGTTAATTTTTTTTTATATGATGATGAATAGTATAAATATGGAGTTATCTATTTTTGTAAATAAACAAATGAATAAACAGTTTGATAAAAACTTCTGAAAATGAACAAAAATTCCCTCCAAAATTCAGGTATTCACAAAAAAACCCCATGACTTTGAGTATTCTCAAAAGATCCTTCCTTTTTCTGACAGGTTATTTTTCAGACCTTTCTGACATAAAGGTGATTGATGTTGATATAAAGGTAACAGATATTAACTGAGCTGACTCTCAGTTTTTAATCGAAAATAACACATTTTAAGCGGAAACCCATAATTTTAAGCGAAAAAGTCAAATTTTAAACGCAAATATGTTATATGTTAAGTGAAAACTTATGTAGTTAAGCGAAAACACCAAATTTTAAGTGGAAACTAATAATTTTAAGCGGAAAAGTCAAATTTTAAATGCAAATGTGCTATATGTTAAGTGAAAATTTATGTAGTTAAATGAAAACTAGCAATATTAAATGGAAACTATATATTTTTAAGCGGGAAGTACATGTTGTAAAATAGAATAAACTAATAGAGTAAGCTGCATTAATTGAAAAGTACACTGTCAGGATTGAAAAATAAGCTGTCAAAAAAAAGAGGGATTGTCTGGCAAATTCAAATGTCAGAGGTCTGTCTGGGATGTTTTGAAACTTTCAGGAACTAAAAAATAATTTTCCCTAAAAACTTTATGTAGCTGCTAATTTGATATGGCTAATGGTAAAATGTTAGAGTCCATGTAAGAGATTGGGAGTTTAAGTCTTTTTTTTTATGTGGTGATAAATAATATAAATATTGATTTGTTTATTTTTATAAATAAACTTGCTAATGTTGATATTGCCAATGGTAAAAGCACCGGAGTTCATATGAGAGGTAAGGAGTTTTTTTTATTTATTTTTATTTTTTATGTGATGATGAATAGTATAAAATACGGAGTTATCTAATTTTGTAAAAGAAATGAATAAACTATGGAGCTATATATGCCAATATATGTATATATTTTAGACTTAAGCCCTTTAAATATTGTAATGGAACTGATGAACTAACCAAAAGCTCTCCTGTCACCATGACATATTATTTGTTGGTGTTAGGTAGCCACATTTGGTGTTGGTTTGTTTAGTTTTCATTAGGAAGAGACGCAGATTTATAACCATAAAGCAAAAGTTGAAAAAAACAAGGGAAAAGGAATGAAGGAGAGGGTTGCAGATTGATGAGTGATATGACAGCCTTTTCCTATATCCAAATTTTATTTATTTTTGAAAAAAAAGATGAGGAATAATAATTGCATCATTTTTGTATAGTGTTGCATCATCAATATAAACAAAATTTTTTTAAAGACCTTTTATTTATTTCATCTGCTTTTCAAGTATTTGACAAGAAGATTTTATGAGGAGGTTTTTATGTTGCAAATAATTCCCACGGTCTTATTTATTTATTTATTTCTTTGCGAGATCTAAATTAATAGCGGTTACAATTTCAACACTCAGATTGTATTAACCCACTTTTCTATAAAAACGTTATTTTTTAATTATTTTATTGTTTTTTTTGTTTTTAACAAATACAACAAGCTCCGCCCTATAAAGGGTTGTTATAGGACATATAGATTTATTGATGGGCTAATTACGGTGGTTTATTAACCTCTAAAAAATTAAAAAATTATTAATTTAGTTAGACTTCACATGAGGCAAGTAAAATCGTATCAGGTGCACATCCAAAATATTTTCAACAACTAAACTGAGCTAATAAATCCTCTTTATCATGCAAACTTTAAAAAAAAAATGACATCTTTTTAAAAAGGACGAAATAAACAGTGATTATGCAGTACTATAACAGTGTTATAGACCCAAATATTTTAACTCTTGATTTATTTATTTATTATTTAGATAATAATTCACCGTATTAAATAGTGGTTATTTTTCTTTCGACCAACAGATTCGACCTTAGTTGTATTTATTTACAATCCACTACTAGAGGATTCTCTCACCATTTGTTCTATGACAATTATACGTAGAATATTTATCTGGTTTTATCATAATTATAAATTAATTTTTAATAATAAAGACACTCTCACATTCTCTTTCTTTTTCTTTCTGGTCATACCGTCCTTCCCCACCCATTATTTTTTTAATAACATACGAGTTTATGAAGGTTCTGAATTTTGAATAGATAAATAAATTTAATAAGACCAGCAACCAATTCTTCCCCAATTAATTAGAACCAACTACCAATTATTAAGGGATATACCAAGCTTTATATAAATTAGAGTTGAGCTAACTTCATATATCTTGCAACCTTTCACCAAAATGAGAAATAAAGTTTCAACTAACCAAATAATGAAGCATATTCACATTGTAGAGGTTGCATTAAGTCCCAACCACCAAACCAAGTCATTGAGAGTGATTTGTTGGAATCCTACCTCAGTGTCTCAAATCCTCCACCAAACACTTGCCACCCACTTTGAGCAACTTGATTAAAAATATGTGATGCTTTTTGGTATCAAGACTAATCAGAAGCCAACTTTCTCTTATTTCTAATAAGTCCGTATTTCACATTAGCAATGTTACACTTTCTTTTGGAACATTAGCCCAAATAGTGGTACGTTGCATCTATTTCCATTTTGTGCTTCTATGCTCTCCTACACATTATTCTTGCTTTCTTCTTGGCAATGACTCAATGTTAGGTTAACATTATGATTTAAAAATAATAATATTATTTATGCGCGCATAACATTGTGACACGAAGATACAAACGCTTGGCATTTAAATAGCAGGCTTTTGTTTAAAGCAAGCATCTTTTGACAGCTAAAAGAGTGATGGATATGCCACAGGTTAAATAAATCTATGTAGCATTTGAGCCACATATTTGGTTTTGTTTGGGGTTGTCATTTAAAATGAATTTAATAATACTTGCAGTTTTGCAACAGAGTAATGCTATATAATGTGAAGATGTTGCCTAAATTATTTAAACAAATGACGTGTATACCCATTGCGAACCATGTGATCCTATTCTATCTCTCCTAATTAGCAACTTCAAAAAACAAACAAACAAACAAAGTATGCCCTAATTCTTCCTTTCTCTCTCCGTTTGGTTAGAGGGAATGTGAATATGGAGATGGGGAAGGGAAGTGGGATGGGGATGGGGATTGAATATAAATAGAAGAAGGGATTGGGTGATGGGAACAAAAGTAATGCTTGTACTGGAGGGATGGGTGATAGGAATACGATAGAGAATAAGAGAAAATTTTTAAGTAAAATTACTTTTTTTACCCTTTAATATTTTTAATTAAATAATATATCTTGTAAAAACAATTATTATTAAATAGCTTCAATTTCTATAAAAATTAAAATGAGTTATTTATTTTCTAAATAAATTTTTAAAAATTTATACATTTTTAATTGATGAATATAATTTGATTTTTATTTAAAAATAAATAAATATCCAAATTTAATTATTTTTTAAATCACTAAATATAAATAATTCTAATATTTTTAAAAATAAATACAATGTATAACATGTCATTTCTTAATTTTTCGTCTAATACAATGTAAATATAAAAAAATACAATGTATAAATACAATGTAAATCATTAAAATTTAAACAAATATAATATTATGAGGGGTAAAAGAGTCATTACCTCATCAAGACATGCTCAATCCCCCCCAAAATGAGGGGGATGAGCATGAAGGGTTTGAGGGGCTTTATCTCCCCCCTCATTCCCTTCCCATGCCCTTTGGTGCATGCCCAAACATGGGCATGCACATGCCACAAGGGTTGATCCCCAATCCTTGGGGATCAATCCTTGCATCCAAACATACCCTTAGTCTTCACACAGCCACCACCTCATATCTTGCGCTGCCAAGTTCGTTGCTCGCTGTCACTGCCGCCACCGATGCCGACGAACCCCATCACCATTTCCCCTTCGTCTTCGAATCTCTTCTCTCCGGCGCCATCAAAATCCATCACCAGATCCGCGGATCCAAAGGTAAATGCTCTACCGTCGTCACTGAAGTCATTGACTCCTTCATCATCAAAGCAAAAGCTAACCTCGCATTCACCGCCATTATGCCCACTACAAATTAATTCAGATCGGAATTCAAGGAGTTTAGATTCATCCTTGTAGGTTGTCGATCACTGACGAGGGATGGCGATTTTAGACGCAGCTCGTTTGTTGTCGGTGATCCGCCAGAGCGGCAGGCACCTACACCTCCACTGCCATCGTTGCCGCCGTTGTCGTTGCCTATTGGGTATTGGGAGAATAAGGTTAGGAGCAATCTGGAGTTTTTCTTAACGGCAAAGTTAAATGGATTCGAGAATGCTGTAAATATGGCAGTACCTCCGGAGGAGGTTAAGGAGGACGCGGAGAAGAGCGAGGAGAATGTGAAGCCAAAGTGAAAGCCTTTGCATTGGGACAAAGTTAGGGCAAACTCTGATTGAGCAATGGTGTGGGATTAGCTAAAGTCTAGTCTAGCTCCTTCTAGTAATGACTCTGTAGCTCATTCTGTTTTGCTTGCTTTCTGCTGAACTTCATTCATAATAATAATTTTTTTTTATTGAATTGACAAGTTGCTTAATTTGCAGGTTAAATGAGGGGATGATTAAATCATTGTTTGTTTGCAATGCTACATAAACAACTACAATTGTGATGAAGGAGACGAGTAAGAGGCAGGCCCTTCCCTCACCTAAATAGGAGAATAGGGTCCTTGACCCGAAGAAATCGCAGAACATTTCCATATTGCTAAGGGCACTGAATGTGATGAAGGAGGAAGTCTGTGGAGCTCTTTTTGGAAGGTGAGGCTTTTGATTATAGTTGTTATTCAAGTAATGGTTGCCACTGAAACTTAGGACTGCACACTTAGTGTTGATGTTCAAGTAATGGTTGCCACTGAATGTTAGGACTACATTCTCAAGATTGATACATGTCTTGTTTTCTCTATTAGCTCTAGACCTGCAAATTGTAATTTTGGAGGCGGTGTTATGTAGCTGGACAAGTATGAGATAGGAAGAAATCATTCTGTAAATTCCTAGAGGCTATTCTCAAGACAGGTTACCGAATGAAAGTTGGAACTAAACAAGGTGATGCGCATGCGTTCAAACTTGACACTCTCCTCAAATTGGTCGATGTCAAAGGAAACCTTGGCGGTTGTTTGACCCTTTTTTTTCATGTAAGTAATTGTATTACCTAATTTTTTCATGGATGTATATAAAGATGCAAAGCAGTATGCATGGCTCTGTTTAAAATCAATGTATCTGAATTTTGTGCAACAAAATTAATTGGCACTCTACCAAATTAATTTATCTAAACCACTCCAACAAAATACACCTCCATCTTCTTGAAAACTTGATTTTCAGAAACTCCATAAAAATATGTAAACACATCATTGATTTTCAACAACATCAACAAAATACACCTCCATCTTCTTACAAATTACATATCATCTTCTTGTTAACACATAATTAATTTTAAGAAATTCCAAACTTGAGCCAACCTCCATTTTCATACAAACAAAATACACCTATCAAAATCTAAATTAAGTAAACTTTTAGTCTAGCAAGAAGCATCACAAAAGAGTTGGTTATAAGTACCTTTTTCTTGTTTCCAATAATTATTTCCTAAAATTTTGACCTCTTCATCTTTGATAGTGACTGGCCCTCCCTCCGCACCTTTAAAGGAGTCAGAAATCTTGTTGTTGAAGTTGTTGTTTGACGTTCTTCTTCCAATATCATCGATGTTAGAACTTCATTAGATTTAGAATGACTCTCCCAATAATTTGCATTATCTGATAGCTTTTCGATTGCCCTATCCATACATTTCATCAAAAAATTATATTTGTTAGTTGATTCTGATCTAATGTCAACGACTTTAGAAAAATGAGAACATAATTTGTTATATCTTGCTTTTTTCTCATTACTTTGTTTGTCAACGTAACAATTCATCACATAAGTATAGGGGTGAGCATTATTTGGAAAAACCGAATACCAAACCGGAACCAAACCGAATAAGAAGTTTGGTTAGGTTACTAACTTTTTTCTGGTTTGGTTTGGTAACAATTCTATTGATAATTTGGTATTCGGGTTCGGTTCGGTTTTTTGTAAAAAAATTCGGTTTAACCGAAACCGAACCGAAATATTTTATATAAATAAAAAAATTATATGTAGGCTAGGCTTTTGTATATGTTATACATGATTAATTTATAAGCCCATTACTTAATAGGTTATAATCCGCCTAAAATAATAAAATGATGAATTAAAAAAATTATGAATTAATAGTTCAATTAATTGCCCTAGAAGTCATTTAAAAACTTTTTTTTTTTATATAATTTCGGTTAAATAACAAATTTCGGTTAATAACCGAACTGAACAGAAATATTTTGGTTTGGTTAATTTGGGTTTTTACCTTTATTCGGTTCGATTCGGTTCGGTTCTCATTTTTGAACAAATTCTGGTTCTATTAACCGATAATTCGGTTCGGATACCGAACCGACCGATGCTTTTCCCTACATAAGTATGCCTACGTTTAATATCCTTCCTCCATTCAGGAAAAATATATCGAGATGTAATCTCTTTTACATTATTTTCAATAAAAACCTGAATATATATCTGCAAATAACTTCTCTAAACTCAAATAAATGACATGTACGTTTAATATCAAATTTGCCTTCATTGTAAAATACATTGAACACCACATGCTTTCTAAGTTTGCCTTCTTTTCCTCTAAGAATGGCTATCACCTAAAATGTATATATTATCCAATCTGAATTGAAAAATATAAGGTTACAATAAAGCATTCCTCTCAACTCATCTTGAAACAACTTAAACACTTCATTTGTATAAGGTTCTTGTAGTTTCTTCTCAAAAGGACAATCAGTTATCACTGGAAAACTTGAGTTAAAAGAAGCAAAATCAGCTTCCTTTTCTTTTTCAATCTTGTTTTTCAATGCATTATCATATTGCTCAACAAATTGCTTCAATGATATTGTTGGACCAACATAACCATCAAAGAAAGCATTTATACTTTCACTTCTGTGTGGTAGACATTCTCACACATAAAATTCCTTTGACATTTATAGGAGCTCAATGATGATGATTTTTATGTAAGGAATTCAGCCATTCATTTTTTTTTTTTTAATATTATAGCTCTTTATCATCTTCAACCAAAAATGTCTTCAAATTCTTGAATATTAGCTGCTTCATAGACGATTCTTTTCAAAAAAAATTTTAGTGCTTTGTACTCAGTCAATCCTCCATGTTTCTTAGGAACCTTCATCATAATATGCCAAAGACAAAGATGGTGGTGACAATTTGGAAAGACCACTCTAATTGCACTTCAGATAACCATGCATTGATCTGTAATGATCGCTTTTGGGTCCTTTCCTGATATGTATTCTAACCAAGTTTTATAAAACCATATGTAAGTTTCTGTGTCTTCTTTTGAAAACAAACTACATCCAAATAATATTGTTTATTCATGATGGTTTACACAGACAAATGGAGCAAAGGGCATGCCATACATATTCGTGAAGTATGTTGTGTCAAATGATATTACATCACCAAAAGCTTCATAAGCCGCTAAAGACCTTGCATCTGCCCAAAATACATTTCTCAAATAGCATTCTTCATCCATATCAATCAAATAAAAAAAAATTTGAATTTCTCCATTGAATACAAGAGAAATAATTGGCAAGTGCTTCAACATCTCCAAATCCAAGTTTGAACTTACATGCTTTTGCAATATAAAACCGATAAACTTTTTCAGAATGTGTTAAATTTTCATATCCGCCACTTTCAACAGCTAATGAATGAAAATATTTTCTTAAACTTATACTCGTTTGATCAGTTAGTTCAAGCCTACTCTTACCATATGCATCTATTTTTTTATTGCACTTTAAAAAAAAAATTTGTGAGGACTAAGTGCATGATTATGCTCCAAATGAGCACTAGAAATAGTAAAAAGTCCATCATTACCAAAAAATGACATTAATTTTGGCCTAACAATCTGTCTTAGTGGATAGCCTCACGGACGCCTTATGGGTGTCTAAATTATTCAAACAAATAAACATGCAAGTATGCACGTAATACTACAATTGGTCCATTATACCGCAAGTGTACGAGTCATCAAGTAATACCTCATGGGTTAGCAAAAGGTTATATTTCCCCAAGCACGGCGAGAGACACATATTACTTTCTTTTCACTTAGTCAATAGCCTAATTGTTAAGCTCTTTCTTTAGTTCTACTTATACAACACTATTAAATAATACAATTGGCGATAACGTTAAGCACACTTTGAAGGAATTAGTAGTATGTATTAAAGTTATCTTGATTATTAATTATGGTAGGCGTTAAGTGTCAATCGTGTTCTAGGTTCCAACCGGGGGAATTCAAAGGCCTACTAGCCCCAATAAGCCATGGAAACTAGGTCTAAATCACCAAGAACTTAAGATGGAATTTCTTCCACCCCAGCCTCTTATGTTTGCCTTAAGTATGCGAATCCCATGAGAAGAGACCAATCAGACCCTAAGCCTAAGGGATAATCAATCCTTAATCCAGAAACTTAGTTATATCTAACATCTTAGAACATGCATAGATCTATTATGGCATGGGCGTCATCAACATGTGGGCATATCCTCCTCATCGACATCAACATATAACAATCAATTAAGAACATGCAATGATTACAAAAACTAAATTAATTTATATTAATCAATCAAGATTCATAAATAATAATTGAGGGACCTAGACATATAATTCCCATCGAATTAGGTTCTTATGGATAATACAAAACAAAGCATCAAAGCACAAGAGAACCAAAAGACCAAAAAAAGAATAAATAAGAGTTTAATATATTCCTGGGCTAACTCCCTCTAATAGTTCTCCGAAGATGAGGATTAGAGGATCCCAAGATTATCCGATGACATGTGTAACTCACGCCCTTCTGATGATGATCGTCGATGATGCTCGTTGATGTACTCTTGAGAAATCCTCTAGAATCTGTAGGAATATGGAAGAAACACTATCTCCCGCAGCTTAGATCTCTAGAAATCTGGCCATCCTAGCTTCTTCGGCAAAAGAGTCTCGCCGAATTTAGAGAATATTGGGGTATTTATAGTAATCGGCACCGCCATGCCTCACCATGGCGTTGTGATGCCCATTGTGAGTAAGTTGTTCCTTGGGCTCCAAGTCGCATCCTGGCATGGTTTTTGGGCATTGTGCATTTTGAAAACAGTTATTATAGACTTCACAACAACCGTTCTGAGGCTGTTATAGCTTTTATGCTGCTACCAGTGAGCTCATGCTACCACGGCTTGATCATAGTAGTAGTGAGTGCAGACAACAGGCGTTGTGTGTTGCTATAAACACTCGTTGTGAGTCATGGTGCAACCTTGATTTAGCAACTTGTTCCATTTTGATTTATAATGTCCTCGAATTCACTTCTTTCTTACTAAACTAGAAATAAAGGTTATTTGTGAATAAAAGAATGAAATTTCATCATAATGAGATGCTAAATAAGTATAATTTCATGCTAGATGTAGTGTAAATGATATAAAAAAAATTTGATCAGTTTATCACTGATCAAATGTTCCCGCACTTGAGTGTTTTCTTATCCTCAAGCAAAAAAAACTGATAAAAATAGAATACATGATAAGTGCTTGATCTCAGGCAACTAAGTATAGAATTTCAGTAGTACGGGGGGAGCAATCAGATCCCAGGTAGCATGATTATTTCTCTACAAAGAGTGGTCTACTCTATGACAAAAAGTACTTTCCCAAGTGTCAGTCTCCAGGTCCACTATCTTATAGTCCAGATTGTGTAAATAAACTTTTTTTGGTTTTCTTTAGTCTCAGTCTTACACTTTCATAGTTTCTATACATGATTACCATTTTTCTCTCCTTTTAATTTTGTGTGTGTATGTGTGTGTGTGTGTTTTTTTCTACAATCAGTAGCTTACACACTTCCCAAGAGGTATCCCTCTCTCCCACTAGGGCATACACTTTGTATCCGACTTGTTGGGAGTGACTACGCACTGCAAAGGAGGTAGCTTTTTCTATTGTACATATATCTTATCTTGGATTAATAAAGTAAGTATAAAACATTACTCAGTAAACAAACATAAGATGCAAGGTGAAGTCAAGAGGGACACAAGGTAGGTTAAAGATTCGCAGAGTAGTGAAACTATCGAGAGGGAATAAAAGAATGGCTAGTCTAGCATATCGTATCCCTAGACCAAAGAAACTCCAACAAGTAAGTGGAATGCATTCAAAGATAAACACTAGCATGTGTATAAGATACAAGCACCATTAAAAAAAAATTACAAGATAGATAGTACAGTATAGTATGAAATTTTCAATAATCATGCAAAGAAAAGCAAAAACATACACTCCCTCCCCACACTTAAAGATGTACATTGTCCCTAACAAGCGCCTGATCACCTCAAACCCTAATGAAACACAATTGGAGTAGTTAAACACAATGATAAATAAAACTATAACTTGCTGTAAAAATAAAATCCACTAAGATCGAAGATACAAAAGTAGTAGGGCAAGTGTCCCTTACTGTAATGAAATGTACAATGTACTGAATATAAAAGTACAAAAGTGGTATATAGAATCAAAATAGTTAAAGTTGGTAGGAGAAATCCGGCTCAGTATATGGTCGGTGGAGGACCGGTGATGTTGGTGAAGCAGGAGGAGACTCCGGCGCTACTAGAGTTATAACAGTTGGTGATGAAGGCACCAGAGTGATCGAGGGGTCCTGACACTGTAGATACACCAGGATCTATCAAAGTAGACCCTCGATCCTCACTTAACCTTCCTTGAGACGGGTCAAGCACTCCTCAAGAGCTAATGGAGCTGATGTAGTTGGTGCGGTAGTCATTAGCGGAGGAGGAGGAGCAGCAACAGCAGGAGCTGGGATCTGGGGAACTGTAGTGGTGGGATCTCTGGAAGAGACTCCTCATTCTCCCAAGACCGATAGTTGGTCCCATGGACCACCCGGTATTGCACCCCGTGGGGTGTGTTCCGCCGCTCAATCATGCGAATGGCATGGAGCATGGTGACGCCAAGCGGCTGCATGCCCCTACATGGTGCAAGCCTACATAGCTATCGATCAGTCCAATCCCCTGTGCAAGCTTGGTGATGTAAAGACCAAGGAATATGGTAACCAGGTAGGCTTCATATGACTGATGTCTCAACTGGTAGTCGAGCGCGTGACCGATATGAATTGTCTCCCAAATTACCTTGCTCCATAGAAAATACAAGTCTCGGAGATTCACGACCCCCGTGCTATTTACTTGCTTTGTCAACACCCATGATAGGATAGCGTGGAGGTAGAGAAACGTCGGTTGTCCTTAGGCAGACGCCTTCGAGGTCCCACAGACATAATTCTCATGGCCCTAAAGTGTCCTGGTCCATACCTGATCTGGGCTTAGGTGGACCGGTAGGTCGACGTAGAGCTCTGACTATGATATCGTGTGGGTGTACTCCACGTCTACCAACCCCATTTGGACTGAGAAGTCCGTGTAGGACATCATATACTACTCTCTGAACATCTGGAAACTGATCGTCTCTTGATGCCTTAGACTGATGATGGTACGGTCAAGCTAATAAGAGCTCATGACCTCCATCGTGAGCTCCCAGTACTTCGTCTTATTGATGCCGAAGAACTGATCCTGTCCTTAAACTGGAATAGGGTCCCGTATCTCACCGGTGAGACTAATGCGCTTGAGTGTTGGCCAGTCTATCCGATGCCCCTTAACGAATCTCTGATATACAAGCCTCCTGTAGTGGACTCTATGCTTGGGATCCCCGAACCGTGGCACTGATGGCTGAGAAGGCTCTCTGGCGTTCTTTTTCTTCTCTACCTCTGCTTGGGGCCACTGATAGTTCTCTTTTGACCTATAACCTACAATTCAGAAAGAATACAGAAAATCAATCAATAGAATATAGAATATGCAATACAGGAAAGGACAACGGGTACATCATGGCCGTTATATGACCATAACGGTCTTACAACGCCTGTTATCAAGGTTGTGATGTATCTCTGGATTGTTATAATGGATACACAACGACCCATTGTGTGACTCAGTAGCTCTATTGTGTACTGTGTTAATGCCACCATGGGCACAGAACGCCGTGGTATGCCCATTGTGTCCTTGAGTGGAGCAACAGCTAGCTGACAATGGGCTTCATCTTGTTCACAGGTGTTGCTAAGGTGAGATGAGCAGGAAAAATCTTATAATGGCCTCACAATGGGTAGACAATACCCTTTGTGGCTCATCTTTCCCTTATTTAGCATTTGAACACAAAGGTCATCACAATGGTAGTTGTTCATCGAGGAATGACAGTTGTGATGGCTGACCATGGTGAAGAATTTCTATACATTGGTTTATTTTAAATGAAATTTAATTAAAAGCATTCACCAAGCATCATTAAAAAATTTCATGCCATTAAACATTATAAAATCAATATTTAAAAGGTTTGTAAAGGTTCTTACAAAATCAGCCAAAAAGAGAGAGTTTTCCGTCATGAGAATTGAGTGGGAGTGATGCTAATATAGCAAAAATAAACCCAAGCTCCTCGGAATCACTAGGCGAAGGTCAGGGAAGGGTCTTCAGTGAAGTGATAGAGAGGGAAGTAAGTTTTGAGTGAGAAAGGCCAAGGGTCGGCCGTTGGCAACCCTATATTTCCTCGTAATTGTGTTAACAATGGCCAAACAATGGCCGTTGTTCATGCGTTCAGTCTGTTGGAGGCACCATGGCCGTTATAAGCCCGTTATGGGGCCGTTGTCAAATCGATTAGGGCTCAAAATTTTTCTAAGTGTTGGCAATGGCCATTATAGGGCTCGTTTTGTTTACCATGGTTATACAACAGGCATGCTAAAGCCGTACCAAACCTCTAGAAAACCCAGAGTCATGGCATGCTCTGTGGAACGGTCATTGTAAATCACCACGATCGTCACAATGGGCGTTGTAAGCCCGTTGTAGACTCACTCAATTTTCTAGAAAAGTCTATCTCTCTGCCTGAACATCATAACGTGTATAACAGGGTTACCAAGCCCGTTATGATGCTTGCAGTGAAAAACTAAAGATTTTCCCTGTGTTAAATGGCATGAAAACAAGTCCTACTAATAGTACTAGATTC
This sequence comes from Dioscorea cayenensis subsp. rotundata, assembly GCF_009730915.1. Classification (NCBI taxonomy): domain Eukaryota; kingdom Viridiplantae; phylum Streptophyta; class Magnoliopsida; order Dioscoreales; family Dioscoreaceae; genus Dioscorea; species Dioscorea cayenensis. The sequence goes on from NC_052486.1 coordinate 12,392,923, forward strand.
CCCAATCATGTTTTGCTCATAAAATTCAGTGGGGAAGAGCCAATTCCATACTTTCATATCGATGACCACTTTATGTATTTTTTTAAACTAATGAATAATATTGAAGACTAAGATTAGACAAACTAAAGCCTAGAAAACTACTTGGGTTGCTTCCCAAGAAGTGCTTGTTTTACATCGAGAGCCTGACGTACCTATTCTTACCTCAAGATAACTTTGGGTTACTTGGAGCAAGTAGAGAAGCTTTTTCTTCATTATCTGTTTTCAAAGTACTGGAGTTTGTTACCTCAATAGTGTGTTCCTCTTTTGGTTGTACCTTCCTCCATACCTTCTTCGTTAATGCGGCTCTCACATTACTCTTTTTATTTTCCCTCTGACGTCATGGCTTTTTGAGTTGTGTCTGTTTTTCCCCAAGTTGCTCCTCTACATATTCACGAGTAGGGTTCACCATGAATACATCTTGCACAAAATCATACATAGAAATATTAGACTCACGTGCAAAATAACATTCATCATCATGGTCTATCGAGTATTTCATGGCATTAGGGAGTTGGTACACCACTTCTTCATCTCTCACTTTTAATGTCATCATTCCATCTCTCCAATTGATAAGGGGCCTAGATGTATTTAGGAAGGGTAATCCAAGAATGAGTGGGTCTCTACGTCCTCATCTATGTCAAGAATCACAAAGTCTACTTGGAAGACAAGTTTTTCCACAATTCCCCACGGTCTCCTTACTGACCTATCAGCCAACTGCAAGGTCATTCAGATCGTCCTTAGCTCTCCCAATCCAAGCTTTATGTATATGGTGTATGGCATTACATTTATGCTAGCTCAGGAATCGGTGAGTGCGTTCTCTTCCACGCTATCACCTAACAAACATGGGATCACAAAGCCTCTTGGATCTCTCAGCTTTATCGGCATCGTTTAATCGATGATGGAGGAACAATTCTCATTGAGAGCCATCGTGTTGACCTCTCCCACTTCCTCTTGTTGGTGAGCAAGTCCTTAAAAAATTTGGCATACTTCGACATTTGGGACAATACTTCCGCTATGGGGATGTTTATACATAGTTTCTTGAAGATAGTCATGAATTTCTTAAACTGTACATCCTCCTTATAGAATTTCAGTATGGAAGGGTAAGGAATCTAGGTTTTATACTCTTGAACAATGGGTTGAGCTGGTAATGCCTCATTTGGTTCTTCCATAACTGCTCATCTTCCTCCTCTATGGTTTCTTATGAAGTACTTGGGATTTTCTGTACGGTCGCTTTTTCTATTGTGATAGTTGGACCTTGAGTGGTCCTTGCCTCAATAATCTTACCACTATGGAGTGAGATAGCCTTAAGTTGCTCCCTTGGGTTTGCTTTAGTGTTGCTCGGAAAGCTTCCTTGAAGTTTTTCGGTACTAGCTCTTGCCAACTGTCCAACTTGATTTCTCCAAGTTCTTGATTGATGCTTGAACATTTCATAGGGTCATACCAAACTCATCCATTCGCACATCATTACTAGTCATATACTTGGCCAAAATATCTTCTGTGGAGATCTTTCTTTCAGTAACTGTTGGGACTGGTATTGGTAGTTTTGTTGTAGGAAAGGCCTCTACTGCTGACCCTGACTCCAGGAGAAGTTATGATGATTCCTCCACCCCTGGTTATAGGTGTTGCTATACGGGTTATTTTGGTTCCTCTGACCCCCTCCAATATAGTCAACCTCTTTCATAGGAGCTATTGCTGAGCTTACAATTAAGCACTGAGATACTCCATGCCATCCTCCACAAGTTTTACAAAACAAAATGGCCCTAGAATTCAAGCTGATGCCCTGACCATTGCTCACGAATAGATCCAACTTTCGTGTAAGCGCATCTACTTTCACCTTCAAAGTGATATCTGCTTCTATCTCATGCAGCCTGGCTACCCTTGGATGTCTCCCTTTTGAACTTCAGTGTGATTCATTGTTTGCCATGTCTTTGAATAATTGTTCTGCTTCTTCAAGATATTTGTTACTTGGAGATCCTCCTGCTGTAGCATCAATAATCTGCCTAGTCTGATAATACAACCCATTGTACAAATTTGAAATCTCATCCATGAACTGAATCTATGATGCCTCGAGTAGTGTTTCTGACTCTCCTTACTTAAATGGCAAGATCTCCTACCTGATCTTTGCTGTCTTTCTTGGTGGAAAGTATCATTCAAGGAATTTCTCCACCAAGTCGTTCTATGTCTTGATCAAGCTCAGTTCTAGGGAAGTAAGCCATCGGTATGCCAAACCTCTCAAGCTGGAAGAAAAAAGTCACAATCTGAATGCGTCATCTGTCACTGTACCAATCTTGAATGTCGAATAGATCTATAAAAATTGAGAGATGGGTATTTGGGTCTTCATCCACTAGGCCATCAAACTGATAGGAGTTTTGAATCATCCAAATAGTGTTATCTTTGATTTCAATATGTTAGCTACTATTGTTAGGGCTTGCACACTGAACTCTTTCCCTGTAAACTGTGGCCTCTCATACTCTGATAATGTTCTTCTTGGTTCAGCCATGGTTGTAGATTTTGAGCTAAAACTATCGTTATCAACTTCCACAACTGGTCTTTTCCGAAGCTTCTCAACAATGTTAGGGCTATCTCTGGTTTGCTGCTTCCTTCTACTAAATCTGTGGGATTAGATCTGGTCATGAATAGTCACTTGTATAAGAGTGTAACAGCAATAAGTCTTCAACGTTGTATGAGTATAATAATACTTTATACTAACAAAAAGAATTGGCTAAAACACTAAGCTAGAAGTTTTCTTACAATCTCTCTATTGCGTTCCCAGGGTTGTCAAGTAAGCATTATACTGCAAGTATGTACTTAATACTACAATTGGTCCATTATACCGCAAGTATATGGGTCGTCAAGTAATACCTCGTGGGTGAGCATGAGAGTCGTATTTCCCTAGGAACGGCAAGTGGTTCCTATTAATTTCTTTTCACTTAATCAATAGCCTAATCATTATGTTCTTTCTTTTGTTCTACTTATACAACACTATTAAACAATACAATTGGAGACATTAAGCACAATTATAAGGAGTTGGGAGTATGCACTAAATTTATCATGATTATTAATTATGGTAGGATTTAAGTGTCAATCGTTTTCTAGGTTTGAACAGGGGAAATTCAAAGGGCTACTAGCCCCAATAAGTTATGGCGACTAGGTCTAAATTACCAGGAACTTAAGATGGAATCTCTTCCACCTTAGTCTCCTATGTTTGCCTTAAGTACGGGAATCCCACGAGAAGAGACCAATTAGACCCTAAGCCTAAGAGACAATTGATTCCTAATATGAAAACCTAGCTATGTCTAACATCTTAGAACATGCATAGATCTATCATTGCATGGGCGTCATCAACATGGGGGCATATCCTCCTCATTTACATCAACATGTAACAATCAATTAAGAACATGCAATAATTAGAAAAACTAGGACAATTTGTATTAATCAATCAAGATTTATAAATAATAACCTAGGGACCTAGACATACAATTCCCCTTGAATTAAGTTCTTATGGATCATACAAAATAATGTATTAAAGCACAAGAGAACCAGGAGACCAAGTAAAGAATAAATTAGTGTTTGATGTATTCTTAGACTAACTCCCTCCAATAGTTCTCCGAAGATGGGGATTAGAGGATCCCAAGATTGTTCTATGACGTGTGTCACTCACAGCCCTCTGATGATGATCTTTGAAGATGCATGTCATGCGCGATCCTCTCCAATGATGCTGATTGATGTACTCTTGAGAAATCTACCGCAATATGTTGGAATATGGAAGAAATACCATCTCCCACCGCTTAGATCTCTAGAAATCCGACCGCCCTAGCTTTTTTGGCAAAAGAGTCTCCCCGAATTTAGAGAATACTAAGGTATTTATATTAATCAGCTCCACCATGGCCTCACCACAGGCATTGTGATTCCCGTTGTGAGTAAGTTGTTGCTTTGGCTCAAAGTCATGTCCTGGCACTATCTTTGGGCATTATGCATTTTGATAACAACTGTTATGGACTTTACAATGGCCGTTGTGAGGCCATTATGGCTTTTATGCTGCTACCAATTAGCTCATGCTGCCATGACTTAATCACTGTAGTGGTAAGTGTCAGACAACGGGTATTGCGTGTTTCTATAATGCCCGTTGTGAGTTGTGGTGCAGCCTTGATTCAGCAACTTACTTCATTTTGCTTTAAAATGTCCTCAAATTCGCTTCTTTCCTCCTAAAATAGAAACAAAGGTCGTTGTGAATAAAAGAATGAAATTTCATCCTAATGAAATGCCAAACAAGTACAATCTTATGCTAGATGCAATGTAAATGATATAGAAATATGATCAGTTTAGCACTTATCATAGCCTTTGATTGAAAGAATTTTTTGTGGTAGATATTCTTTTGCCACTTCTTACACATGAAAGTTTGAAATATTTTAGTTTCCCATCATCATCCGACCTTGTAATCTTTTTAGTATTGTAAACTTCTTCTTCAAAATTAAGAACCATACTGGCCTCTGGGACAACTTTTTTAGATAATAAATCCTCTAGCTGTACTGATTTCTCTTTTTCCTTGTTTAGTATGTCTAAACTAGAAGATCCATCTTTTGCTTCATTCTTGTTCCGCTCAAAAAACCCAACCTCTGATTCATCCATATTTTCCTTGATTTGCATCTATATTGATAGATAAAAATAACCACAATAAATTAATAAAAATTACATTATAGTTTTACTTTATAAAGCTATGTACAATTACCCCTACTTCGTGCTATCATCTTATAGCTCATTTTTTTAGCTTTTAAACAAATCAAATAGTATACCTTTCCTTTGAGACGTAATGTATATATGTATAACGTCAAACATTTGTGTTTAGTTGAGGTTGAAAATTTAGACTATTGTATAACAAGACACTTTAACAAGCAAGTATACTTTCATCTTTTGAACTTCTTCTTAGTTTCAATAATCAAGGCTCCAACAATCAAGTTAACAAACCTATACCTCATAGAACTTCATAAGTTTACAATTGCATTAAACTTGTATATGCAATTAAACTAGTTAGTTAATTTAATCCTCAATGACAGAGGGCAAATACTTCTAATGTTAGTTATTTTAATCTTCTATGCAATTAAAATTGCATAGAAACCATTGATTCTAGCTAATTAATATGTTATTAATTACCGTTATTACTATTGTGGGAATAATAATAATCAATTACCAATAACTGATAGCTTCTTAATTAGTTAAAACATTAACTAAAATATCATCTTTAACATGGAGATACATCAACAGTGAGTATGCACCCTCACACACACAATAAGAGAGAGTGAGGGAGGGAGAGAGAGAGAGAGAGAGAGAGAGAGAGAGAGAGAGAGAGAGAGAGAGAGTGTATGCTACTAAACAACGTGGTAAGGTTCAAGTGTAGGTGATGAGCACAGTTTGGCGAGGTTCAACTGCAGAGTGACTGACACAGGTTAACCTAGGATAGCAACCTTTCTAGTTAGAGATAAAGAGAATGAGTATATCTAGAGAGAAAGAAAGGAAGTGAGAGAGAGACAGAGAGAGTGAATGTCACCAAATGGCGCGGTGAGGTTTGGCCACAGGTGACTACCACGCCGTGGTAAGGTTTAGCTACATGAAGTGAAGGAGGAGAGATAATATGTATGGCAAAGTTCTTTTGTGGATGAAGATGAAGATAGAATGGCGCGGGTGACCGGATTTGTTTGCGAGTAACAGGTGGTGGGGTTCCTCTGCTTCAGTTGCTGCAGCGAAGGCTAGTGACGAGCTTGGTGGCACGTTGGTGATGGATTTGGATGTCTCCAAAGAGGAGAGGTTCCAAGTCACAGGGCAATGGGTAATGGGGTTCGTTGGTTTGCTTCCCCGCAAGTGTATGGGATCACCAAGTAATGGCTCATGTAAAGACACGAGGATTATATTCCTTGGGGCTAAGGATATACTATTACTCCTTCGCTGCCTACTATCTAGCCTAACATCTTAAGCAAGGGAAATTACTTTACTAGATGTAAGAAAGTAAACATGATACTGCTACACGAATTAAAGAACTAAGCAAGAGATTACAAGAGCTACAGTAAAATGCAAAGGCCTATGGATGTGGATCCCCTTGAGGGGTCATCATAATACAATGATGAAGAACAAAAGATTGGAAGGGTGATTTAGATCGAAGGATCTCTAGATTAGATCAACCCTAATTTCTTGGTGATTGAACTCTAATCCCATACGAATAATGATTGGAATCTCTTCCTAACCAACACCCCTACGATTGCATTAAGCTAAAAGGAGATCCCAAGATAATGGCACACTTAACCTAAGTTAATTCTTATAGATTGGAGGGCTACCAACATCCAATTTCTTGGCATATCAATACAAGCAACCCCTTTTAATTCAATCACAATCTAATACAAGTGTGTAGGTCACATTGACATGTATAACTCAATAAGAACTACGGATCTCCCCATTGAGTAGTTCTTAGCATGAAGTACAATGAATTAAGTTATAAACCAACCCAAGCATTAGAATTAAGCAATAATCATCCAAAATACATGATGAACCCCCAAGATTCACTAACATCCAGCTGCCTTGGGGGTCTAGTGTGCCCAGGTACAGTAATATTCTACAGTAATCTGCTACAGTAATCCACTACAGTAAATACACTACAGTACTGCGAACCCTAGTTATTTTCTCTTTCAACCCTAATTGTGTCTTCATGTTCTCCGTGGCTTCTCTATGCCCTACAAAGCAAATAACACACGATTAAGCACAAAATGGGCATTAATTCCTAACAAAATACATGCTCAATGTATAAAATATATATAACAAAATACATATATTTAGATACTTATCAGTTGGCGTCGATGGTTGTAGCGACAGCGAATGACAAGCTTAGTGGCGTGGGATATGAGGTGGTGGCTATGAAGAGAGAAAGGAAGAATTAGGGCATGTTTTGTTTTGTTTTTTTAAAGTTCCTGATTAGGAGAGATAGAATAGGATCACGTGATTTCAACGGGTATGCACTTCATTCATGTAAATAATTCGGACAACATCTTCACATTATATAACTTTACTCTTTGCAGCATGGAAGGGCCTATATATTAGGTTCACAAAAGGCACACAACTTGACTGAATTGATAGTTTCTCTTATAAAATAGTAACACACACCAACCATGCGAATGATTTAGTGCGCTAACACTGCAAATATAAGGGTCCTCAAGTGATAACTCGTGGATGAGCACGAGGGTAGTATTCTTCAGGGAACGGTGAGAGTCTTCTATGACTTCCTTTTCACTTAATCAATAGCCTAATGTCTATGGTGTTTCTTAGATCTATGATGAGTGTACAATGTTATATAATTTTATATCATTTTATACACTCATAGGCATGAATTAGAAGTATATTATGGAATTTGATACTAAACATTGTGTGTCTTACATTCTCAGGCTTTAGAGAGCACTTAAAGATGAGAGAGAGCCAAAAGAAGAATTTTAGACCATAAACAAAGAAGATGGAACTCTTTCATCATCAATTAGATAAGGGCAAGGTAAACTGGATGGCTTACGGGTAGCTTACGACCTGACTTACAGTTATAAGCCTCTTCTAGAGAACTTTGTAGACATGCTTATGCCCATAAGAAGGAGTATAAAGCCAAATGAAAGGTCCTTACGGGTAGTACTTATGCCCGTAGGGATGGTTGTAAGGACCATCTAGAAGAGTTTATGAGCACAGCTTACGCATGTAATGACAGTCGCAAGGGTAACATTGAGAAACTTAAAGTCCAACGCTTACAGCTGTAAGCTAGACCGTAACACAAAACTGAGGATCTTATGGATGGGAATTACTACCGTAAGTGTTCCCATAAGGCTCAAGACCCATTATCCCCAGCTCCTTACGGCCATGTCATTAAGCCCGTAAGTAGATCTTAACTGGAATAGTATAAAAAGATATGATGAGGATTTTTAGGGCAATCTCTAATTCTTTCCTTGGAGGCATGGCTAGGAAAGAAAGGAGGCTAATCTCCAGGGCTTTAGAAGTGACTTTTGAAGGAGATTTGGATCCATTATCAAAAGAAGGAAGATTATAGCTGTCAAGCTCACCTTGGCGGCATTCGGAGAAGGTTCTTGGGATTTTTTGAGTGATCAACCTTTGACAGGATTAAGAATGGGGTTATCATGTTTATGTTCATTCTCTTTGTATCTTGTAATTTGAATGCTTGCGCTCCATTAATGGAGGCTAATTTTGTAGATGTTTGAGCATAGTTGAACTCTAGGGTTTAATTTTTCAACATTAGTTGTGGATCTTGATGATTTATTTGTTTTCCTGATTGCAATCTTTTATTTTTTTAATCTAATTACGTGTTTGTATTACTTGATTGCTGTTATGGTGAAAGCCCTAGTTTTAATACTTGATGTGATTTGTGATGAGTAGAAATACCCACCTAGCATAGACATACCGCGATTATAAGGGATCGTGAGTAAGCCTAGTAATAAGGTACTATGGAGAATTCTTCTCCCTCAATCCTCCCAAATGAGTTAATTAGTATTTCTACACTCTTTGCATATGGAATAGATTTTAGGAGAAATCGCGTCTCTATTCGGTATTTGGATTAAGGGTAATCTCTTTCCAAGAAGGATTACCTAATTAAGAAATTTTTGTTAACTCACATTGAGATTTCAATGAATATTAATGCCATTATGTGGTGACTATATCAGCACTGTACCGATTAAGTTACTATTTACCCTTAGAACTGGGGTTTAGTATAATTTAGGAAATCTGTCAGTTCAAATAGGATTGCATATTTAGACAATCTTTGTCTTAAACTTAACAAGACCCTAGAGAGATGCTATGCACGGACATCGTTTCTTCTCTTGATTTCTTTTCTTTATTTTGTATAACTTTCTTCTATTTTCTATTTCTTTTGTTCACACACATCACTACTTTTGTTTAGGCTAATTTTCAGAATTAAAATTAGTATTAGTAATCTTAATCTTCCCTGTGGACCAACATCTCGCTTTTTAGCACTCTATTACGCGATTAGCCAGTACACTTGCATCCCAATCAATCTACTTCTACAACCAATTACTAAAGTACAATTGAGGAGCATGAAGTACAGTTGAAAGGAGTGAGGGTGGCCGTATGGGAATCCCTTCAACAATTACTTGTGATGTGAAATAAGATATGAAAATTGTAATCTAGTGTTAGACCGGGGGAATTTAGAGGCCTATTGGCCCCAATCTCTTGGCAACCAGGTCTAAAGCACTAGGAATCTAAGACAAAATCTCTTCCACCCCAGCCTCCTATTTTCACCTTAAGATCAATAACTTGTCTAAAAGGACTAATCAAACCCTAATCCAGAAATCTAGCAATACCTAATCTCTTAGTGCATGCATAGATCTAACAAGGCATGGGTGTTCTAATGAGTGGGAATCTTGATAAGTGTCTAAATGTATGCATTTTAGTATATGTATTTTATACTCTTAGCATGTATTTTTGTAAGAATGGATGTCCGTTTTATGCTTAATCATGTATTATTCACATTGTAGGGCATGGAGGAGCCATGGAGAACACGAAGATACAATTTGAGTGAAAAAGGGAAGAAAAATAGGTCGCGGTACTGAAGCGTATTTACTATAGAGCTATCACTGTAGCAGTCACTGTAGCACCTAGAGAATTTTCGAGCCAGGAAATATTCCAAGGCATACGGCCTCAATATAGCCCGGGATTGACCCCGGGATTAACACTGTAGCAATGGAAGCAAAGGAACTGGCCTAAGTCATATGGCCTCAATGAGGGCCTCATTGACCAAGGGATAGACCCTTGGATGGCTTGAATTTGGAGAGTTTTGTGCCCTATTTGACCCCTATACGACCCCCATAAGGCCCATATACATGAGAGGTATAAAAGCACATTCTAGGACATGAAAGGAGGCATTCTTGGCAGCCATTACTTGGGGATAAGATAGAGGAGAACAAAGACATCAACAAGAAGAACATCCTTAAGGCTAGAGAGGTCACCAAGAGCTTGATCTTCAAGGGGAGAGAGTCATCACCAAGGAAGGAGAAGTCAAGGGTCATTCGACATTCATTTGGCTAGAGGAAGCGTCATTCGGCCAGCCTTGCTCTTCTTCTCCATCATTTGGTCTAGGGAGAGTCATTTATGAATTTATTTCTTGCTTTCCTTGACTTTGTTAAGCTTGTTTGTATGATGGCACATTAAACCCCCAAGGCCACCGTATGTAGGTGAACCTTGCAGGGGGGAGGGGGATTCATCAAGTATTTTGGATGCTTTGTCTTTAATTGAAATGCTTGGGATGATTTATGATTTAGTTCATTATTCTTCATGCCTAGAACTACTAAATGGAGAAATCCATAGTTCTTTATTGAGTTGTCACGTAGATGTGACCTACTCATGTGTATTATATCCCTTATGAACTAAAAGGGGTTTGCTTATATCGACATGCTGGAAAATTGGATGTCAGTAGCCCTCCGAATCTTAAGGATATACTTAGAGTAAGCATGTCCTTATTTCAGGTTCTCCTTATACTTAATGCAATCGTATGGGATTAGGGTTCAATCGCCGAGAAATTGGGGTTGGACTAATCTTGAGATCCCTCGGTCTAAATCACCCTTGCTATGCTATTATCCTACATCCTTATATCATGATGACCCCTAAAGAGGATCCTCATCCATAGGCCTCCATATCTCATTGTTGCTTTTGTAATCACTTGTCTTGCTCTGTGATTTTTATACTTGTGTCTGTGATTTTTATACTTGTGTTTGTTTACCTTCTTGCATGTATTAGAGTAGTTCATCATGTTTAAGTGTTGAGGTTGGATAGTAAGTGATGGAGGAGTAATAGGGGCTCCTTAGCCCCATGGAATACGATCCTTGCGCTCTTGCACAAGGTATTACTTGGCGATCCCGTATACTTGCGGGGAAGCAATCAAGTTTTTGGCGCCGTTGCCGAGGAATTAAGGAATTCTAGGAAACTTCTAGCTTATTGCTCTAGTCATTTTCTTTGCATTTATTTATTTACTCTTTTTGTTTCTTGTTATCTATTTTGAGCTTAACTATCTATATCTTTCTTGATTTTTGCAAGGTACTGTGCATGACACGAGCAAATCCATCAAACTTAGTTGCACGGGATAGTGAAATTGAAAGAACATTATGTCGAAGACTAAGAGAAGTGGGTGAAGCCTCAAGTGAACAAAACATTGAAATTGAGGATAGAGAATCTATAATCATGGCCGAGGAAAGATGCACCTTATCCGAATATATAAGGTCACAGTTCATGGCAAAGAATTCAGTGTTCAAGCACCAACCATTGCCACAAATAATTTTGAAATCAAAGCAAGCACAATTGGCATGATTCAAAATTTAGTTCAATTTAATGGTCTAGCAAATGAGGATGCTCATGATCATCTTACCCGTTTTCTCCAAATTTGCTCTATCTTCAAGATAAATGGAGTGACAGACGATGTAATCTGTTTACGGCTATTCCCATTTAGTCTAAGGGGTGGAGCATGCCGGTGGCTTACATCCTTACCACCGGGGTCGATCAAAACATGGAAGGATATGGTTGAAAAAGTCCTTGGAAGATATTTTTCGCCGAGCAAAGCGGCTAAGCTAAGGCAAGAGATTTCAGCGTTTAAACAAGGAGAGTCTGAGACATTGTTTGAAGCTTATGAAAGATTCAAAGATCTCCTTAAAAGATGCCCCCATCATGGTTTTGCTTTATGGATGTGGGTATAGATCATCTATAATGGGATGAACTATGCAACTCGTCAACTAATTGATGCCACAGTGGGTGGATCTCTTAGCAACAAGTACCTCGATGAAGCCGAGCAACTACTTGAATCCATGGCAAGCAATGAGTCTCATTGGGCCTCAAGAGGAACACCACAGAAAGGTGCTGGGATTTATGAAGTTAGTGCCAATGATGCTCTTGCAGCGAAGGTTGATATGTTGTCTCTGAAACTATACATGCTCATGGGTAGTAGTTCGAAATCAGAGTCAGTGATGAGTTATAGCACTTGTGGTGGGTCATGGAGTTGCTTAATGTCCTATTACTTGCTCCTCCATCACAACAATCAAGAATGTTGACTATATTGGAGGATAAAGACCACAAGGGAATCCGTATAGCTCAACTTACAATCCGGGGTGGAAATACCAGCCAAACTTCTCATGAAATCAAGGGCAACAACAAAAAACTGCACCTCCTTAGGGTTCCAAAATGCAACAATTATTACAATAGAAGAGATTCACTACTGAAGATGTGCTTGCCAAATTCATGATCAACACTGAATCAAGGTTTAAATAGCATAACCAGTAGTATGGATTCTCAGTTTGGCAAGGTAAATGCCCAGCTCGCTCAACACGTAGGATAGTTCAATGAGATAGGCTCCATCTTGAGAAATCTTCAAGCCTCTGTGCAATCACTTGAGCATTAGGTGGGCAACTTGCTAACGCAAATTCTGAGCGACCTTTTGGCAGTCTTCCTGGTAACACCGAAGAAAATCCAAGGGATCACTTGAAGGCAATTGCCCTTAGGAGTGGGAGACTGGTTGAGACAAGGGTTGAAGTTGACCCAAGTGTCAAGGAAAGTGAGGTAGCCGTTGAGGAAGACCCCAAATCAGTTGAAAAAGTTATTGAGAAGGGCAATCAAGAAGATAACAGTGAACTGCAGCCGAAGGGATCATCAAGGCCATCTGAGTAGAAACCTCCAATCCCTTATTTGGCAAGATTGAAGCAAGACAAGGAGGATGTTCAATTCAGAAAATTCATCAACATTTTCAAACAACTCAATATAAACAAACATCTCGATAGTGGAAGCTTTGACTCAAATGCCCAAATATGCCAAGTTTCTAAAAGAACTTCTTACTAATAAGAGGAAATTGGAGGAAGAGGGCACAGTTGCACTCATGGGAAATTGCTTAGCCATTTTGGAAAAGAAGCTCTCACAAAAATTGAATGATCCAGGAAGTTTCATAATTCCATGTGTGCTTGAGGGTGGAATTCAAGAAAATGCCCTAGCAGACTCAAGAGCTAGCATTAACATTATGCCCTATACCATGTATTTGAAGCTTGGCCTGGAAGACTTAAGATCCACAAGGATGACTCTACAATTGGCGGATCTATCAACAAGGAAGGCTTGTTGGATTGTGGAGGATGTGATTGTCTGAGTGGACAAATTTATTTTTGCCATGGATTTTGTCATCATGGATATAGATGAAGATATGGAGACACCGTTGATTCTTGGTCGGCCATTCCTCAGTACCTCTGGTGCCCTAATCGACCTTGAAGGAGGAAAATTAACGTTAAGGGTTAGGGAGGAAGAAGCAGTGTACATTTTACTGGCGGCCATGAAACACTCATTAGACCATGATGACATGCTTTATTTATAGATGAAACTGAACTTTTAATTTCTGATTGTGTGCAGGAGGGGTTGTCATTGAACCCATTGGATGAGTACTTGGGAGAGCAAGGAAATGAAGACTAAGAAGAACCCTACCCTCCTCTTCCAAGTCATGATTTGAAGTAACCAAAGGAGAAGGTGATATGCACTAATGCCAAAGAAAAAGAGAAAAAGGATTCGATGTTGAAAAATTTTGGAGGGAGGTCCGTGGAAGAAAGAAGAAAGGTATCACCTATCATCATGCAACACCTCAAGGAGGGAAGGTAAAATTTTCAACCCTCTTTACTCATGAAAAATATGAAGTTCATTCATTGATGTCATTGAATTTACCGAATTAATACCTCAAAGATGACCAGGGGTAATTTCAAACTATTCGAACCCCCATAAGGTAAGCAAACAAGGTACGTCAGGCTCGTGATGTTAAACAAGTGCTTCTTGGGAGGCAACCGAAGCATTTGGGGGTTTATTTTCATGTTCTCATGCTCTTTGTTTTCAGTTTAATGTTATTTTTGTATTTTCTTAGGGTTTTTGAGTTTGAATAAGTCCATGCTCTATGATTTTCGCATTATTCCTATCGTCTAGGCTTGTAGTTTAATTTTTTTCTTGTTGAGAAACACTTGTGTTTGTTAATATTTCATGCATTAGATCGAGTTTTTAAGATGTTCAAGTGGGAGATGTTTTAGAACATTTTAAGGCCATGCCCATGCACTTAGAGTAGTGAAAAGAGCCCTAAAAATAACTTCAGGGTGCATACGGCCTCAATGAGGACCTCATTGAGGCCATCTGCCCCATCCAGAGAAGAAAGCTTAGGGCATACGGCCTTAATGAGGTCCTCATTTAGGCCGTACGGGGTCGGGTCCTTTCTTGTCTTCCCCCCACCTTTTCCCTCTCTTCATTCTCCTTCTTCTTCTACTAAATTTCTCTCTTCCTTCTCCATCAAACCTTAGCCAAATCTTCTCCTTTCTTCTTCTAATTCATCTCCTAACCTCTTTGAGAGCTCGATCTAGTGGTTTTCTCCAAGCTTCACTCTAGTTTTCTCAAGCTTTTGTCTGTATGATTTTTGATGACCTAATTTTTTTTCTTCTTCAAATTTTCTTGCTTTCTTTGGATTATTTATTGAATTTTCCAAGCATTTAGCTTGTCTTGTGTGGTATGAACATCATGGTTGTGAATTCTTATGATTTTATGTACAAATATTTTAGTTTTCATGATCATGGGATACTCTTGCAAGTTGAATAGTGCCCAAACGGCCCCTATACGGCCGTATGGACCCTATTCACTTGTTTTCTCTCATTTTTTCTACTTTTTCATGCCATATTGTAAACCATCTTGGATTCCTTTAAGTTGATATGATCTACTCTTGATGTAGGTATGCTGAATGTCAAGAAGCTCGCCTCCAAACATCCAAAAAATGATGCTCACACCCCCGAAGAACCACGTTTCACTAGTACTCTTTACAAAGCAAGCTACGACATCTTGAAGACCAAAACTTTTGGCACCTTTTGACACATTGGATGGAGTATTTTAGGGGAACTTGGGATGGATAATTAAGTGAAGGAACTATTATCACATAATGGTTGGGCAAATTTATTCTCAATTGATGACCCTACATTTCGCCAACTTACACTGGAGGTGTTGAGCACCTTTGAGGCAAAGCAAGATGAGAGAAACATCATCACTCGGAGACAAGGAGCCATCTGCAACACTTTTTGATGATCTATTTCGCTTTTGAGCATGGACACTTGTTTTATTTTTGTAGTTTGTTGTTTTGCTTTACTTTCTACATGTGTGTTTGTTTAGCACTAATAAGTTAGGAAGGGTTACGCCCTACCAACCTTGTGTAGAACTTTATCTACTTTTATCTAGTATGTGTGTTTGACTACTCCCTAGTGTTAAATCTTTGCATTTAAATTTTTATTTTTATTTGGAATGATGATGTCCCTTCTTGCCTTATAGGGCATTAAGGGAGCTTGGTGAGCCTTTCCACATTCCATGGAAGTCAGACCCGACATGTATAGCTCACCATACTTTGTGCTCGGGTCACTCTTTGCCATTTGTGCAAGATAAACCAGGGAAGTTCATTTTCATCCCCCTCTATTGTTTTCATTGCATATATTGCCTTGTTCTTCATGATTAGTGTACATTGGGGACAATGTACAACACTAGGTGAGGGGATGGGTGTATTTCATGTATTTGGGCCATTGTTTGCATGCTAGTGTTACCCATTATGGCTTGTTCATTCTTATAAGATTCTTCTAGCATGGATTATTGATTGGTGTGAGTTACGTGCTTTTTTGTGCCTTATTGAATCCTGTTTCACCTCTAGTATTGTCTTGTGCACTGAATCTTATGTTGATGTCCTGGGAATAGCCAACATGACTACTCTATCTCATTTGTATTCTTAACATACAATTTTGAGTACTTGGCCTTAGAATTCTAATTTCTTTCTTTTAATGAACTCTTAAGAACTTCTAAGTCTTGTTGAGCTAGCCCTAGTTTTGTGGCACGTAGAGTAGTCTAAAGACGTGATCTAGGGTGAATGCGAAAAAAAAGAAAAGAAAAAGGAGTCTATATTAGTATTTCTCTACTAATGAAGCATGAATGCGTCTATATAGACTGTAATCAAATAGTTGGGTGGCTCTTTTACCTAACGAGCATGTGCACCCTCTAGAAAGATTTTTTGTGCAGTCTACGTTTGTCGGACTCAAAAAAAATGAAAAAAAACAATGAAATGAAATGACAATAAAAAAAACCTAGTGATCTTTTTGACTACGTACTAGAGGTTCTGAGAAAGAAAAGGTAATTAGTTCAAGGTTAAGAGTTAGAATGATCTTACTTGTTCATTGAAGTAGCACTTAACATTTTAAGACTCAGTATTCTTTGCATGTGGAGTGATTACCATCTAGAGCTGTACTGATTGAAGTCAATGGGCTAGACCAGGTCATGGCAGATGAGATAGAAGATTCATACACATGACACAGACATATAAGAGGTGAGACAAGATCTTTCTATTGTGCTTACTGTTTGTAACTCAGCATCTGTACATCATTATCCATTGCTTATAGATTCTTGGATTTATTTGAGCCGGAGGTAATACATTTAGCCACTTATCATTCTCTTTGTTTTTTATGATTTGTTTACTAAGGTATAAGCAAACGCTTAGGTGTGGGGCTATTTGATAAGTGTCTAAATGTATGTATTTTAGTATATGTATTTTATATACTTAGCATGTATTTTTGTAAGAATGGATGCCCATTTTATGCTTAATCGTGTATTATTTGCATTGTATGGCATGAAGGAGCCATGGAGAACACTAAGATACAATTTGGGTGAAAAAGGGAAGAAAAACAGGACGTAGTACTGCAGCGTATTTACTGTAGCAAATTACTATAGATGGAGACTGCAGCAGTAGAAATGCTGCAAACCACTGTAGCAATTCGCTGTAGCACCTGGAGAATTTTCGAGATAGGAAATATTCCAAGTCATACGGCCTCAATACAGCCTGGGATTGACCCCAGGATTGACACTGTAGTAATGGAAGCAAAGGAACTAGCCTAAGTCATATGGCTTCAGTGAGGGCTTCATTGACCCCGGGATAGACCCCGGGATGGCTTGAATTTGGAGGGTTTTGTGCCCCATTTGACCCCTATACAACCCCCATACGGCCCATAGTACTAATGTATCTGAATATAACAATTTAAATTGAGGAATCCACTATTAATGACAAATAAAAAAGTTATGTATCTGAACTTAGTAGTTAAATGGAAATTATATTTTCATTGGCTATCTTCTTCCTCTTTTGATATAAGTTCAACTCTAACACAACTGAACTATCCATAAGAGTGCGTGTGATGTAGCTCAGGCACATGACAGGTACATCCGAATGAGGAAGACAAAGTTTCTCCCCATTAAGATGCTCTATGAACCACATAACATAGATAAGGCAGTCGAGACTCCCTGGCTTCTGTTGTAAATAGTTACGATTGTGGGTCAAGGGATAGCTTACCGTCTTATGCTCTCCGAGCTCAATTATGATGCAAGTGTCTAAAAGGCCCCTTAGCCAATGAATTATGAGCATACTTGATGTACTACTAGCAAGTGTACGGGTTGCACACAAGTAATACAGTGGTACCCCATGAGGGGTAGGGTTGTCGAACCACAGGAACTAGACTCCTAGTACTAGTTGATCTTTCAATGTCTAGCCGGATCACTAATTGAGAGTAAAAATGATAACTAGGAATTCTAAAGGAGGGAAAAATGACAGGTAAGGCCTGGAAATGAACTAGATGAGAAACACAAAGATAAAGCAGTGCCCAGACTAATCCCCTACAGAAATATGTATGGACTTGCTTCTAATGCCTACCAGGTACATACTAAGATCCTTGCATGTGTTCAAAAGCAATGTTGCATCTATGGTTTTCAAATACAACAAGTTTTGCTAAGATGACTATGGGTTTCATACACATCAAGTTTTGTAATCACACAAGGCAACTACAACTATGGCAATCTACACACCAAGTTTTACCTAAACAACTATGCAAATCAAACACATCGACTTATGTAACACAAGATTTAACACAAGAAACCAACATAACTCCATAGACATAAACATCTAAGTTCAAAGATTCGGGGCACTAGAGAATGGTTAACCCTTTATAGTTATATAGATCAATACAATGCTAAGGAATACAAAAGAAATATAATCCATGAAAAACTCCCCTCTTTGCTTCTCAACCACTCTGACGGTGCTCCAATGAAGTCCCGCCGGCCAAGTTCACTCCACTCAAGATCTGCACCGTAGCTACACTCCAACCTCAGAAATGTGAAGGGGGGGGTGAGCTTGGCAGCCACTCCCAAGAAGAAACAAAAAGAATCCCCTTAGAAATGACCTAGATCTGGTTTAAAAAGGGTTTTTCGGGCTCAACATGCCCTAAGCACGGATGTGCTTAGGCCGTGCTTTTGAAAGCAGGAGTGTGCCCTTTAATTTCTAAAAGCAAGTGAAAATCAGGGGGTGAAACACAGGCGTGCTCGGCTTATGCTCAGCTTGAGCACGCCCATGAAAGGAGCACTAAAATTGTACTTTTCTCCAACTCATGCTATAATGTTTTTTCTATAGTACCAATGCTTCACTTGATGCAGAAATCCAGAGATAATCAGGGAGAGAAGCACGCTTGTGCTCAGACCATACTTCACATGTAACACTGTGTTTTGACCTCTTTTCACACTGTAATTATGCCAAATCCTGTTCTTTTGCATAAGGACCTATTTTACTGTACGAATAACAATAATACCCATAGTAGCATTGAATCACAACAAATAAATGCTTAAAGACAAGATAAATACATGAAAGGGTATAAAAATATCTATATAAATTGCACTCATCAATACTCTTTCTTACTCTTATCAAGGAGTACAACATGGAAGTGGTTATTAAGGATGATGGGCCAAATAACTACTTCAACTTTGTGGAATGTGCACATAGCATCCTGTATCAATGTTAGGGCAATTTTCGCTGAGTGGTCTTGTTAGCTCATAAGAAGAACTATAGAATGAGTGATGGTGCCCTGTTTCTTGTAGGGCTAAGGAGTTTTCTTTAGAGGGTCGAGGATAATCATGAAGAACACATCTATGAAATCATCAAGAACCATTTGCTTTTCATCAAGTAAAGATGGTCTCTAATGGTGTATGATCACTTATTCTTCCATATGACGGTTTTGTTGGGGATTTATTAAGTGAAAGCATATAACTTAAACTGAAAAATAGGGTTTTAATTAGAAACATGAACTATTAAGGTGAAAGATTAAAAAAAAAGTAAACATGAAAACTGATAAATGCTTGTGTAATAGTAATACGAAGTATTCTTTTATTACATTGAGCATTGCTTTTCTCAGGTTTTATCGCTTATGCATGTGTATTTGTGTTCTTTACGCATGTAGGGTTGTGGAGACAAGTACGAAAGAAAGAAACCAAAAGTAGATCGTGGATACAATTTATTGATGAAATCTTCGAGTGAACAAACGTGAAGACACAAGTTGTGCTCAAAGACATGTGAGTGTGTTCCAACCTCCGCTGTGCTTTAGTGAACATGCAAATTGGAGGGGCACAAAGGCAATCACGCTCATGTGTTCTGACTTGTTCAACACTAGCAAAATCTTCGTCAAATGTGATTTTATTGAAGATGCAACGCGATCTACTGCATGGATGTGTGCCATTCATGTGGCCTAGATGAAAAGTATGGATTCGGGAGCATTTTGGTGAAGTAATGTAGTAGTCTACTGCAGCAAAGTACTGTAGCAAATCTTTATAGCAGTTACTGTTCACAGCGCGCTGAAAATTTAATTCTTGGATATTCACATGGGCATGTGGAAATTCCGCATGCCCGTGTGGATGCTTGATTCCAGCCCTATTTAAGTCGCAACTTGAGGCATTTTGAAGAATCTTTTTCCAATCTTTTTCCCATTTTTCCCCCAACTTTGGAGGCGTTCATGGCTAGAGTTTGGAGAGCCTTTAGCAAGGTTTTTGGAGTGGTTCTACGGCCTTCAACGCCGTGTTCCTTTGGAAGATAGTTATTGGGAGAGCTTTCATCGGCATCGATTCGGTGAGGTGTGCCTTAGGCTTGACGAGGGAACCTTTGGAGAAGATGAAGCTACTCCACAAGACCATCGATACGGACTATAAGTGGGGTTTTACTTATGGATTGTATGTTTTTACTTTCGATTTCATTATTGATTGTATCTTGCTCGATGAGAGCTAAACCCCTAGTGGGTGCTTGGACTTGTAAACCCTAGGATGATTTTGTTTCATTGACCTTTCATTATGTTTTCTTTAATTGATGTTCTAATTGAGTTCCAATCTTGAATGCTTGTTGAAGTGATTTTCCCTTAGAGTGACACTAGAATTGAGAATCCATCTTGGTAATCCTTGTGGATGAGTAATACACCATGGGGTTAGACAAAGCTATATTGCAGAGGGTTGAGAGGATGAGTCGAGAGATAGCAGAATGTCCCTTTTCCCTTCCGGTGTGATTTATCCTACCTCCATGTTCCAAGAGTTCTTTGCGGTCACAATAGAGTGACGTGCTAAGAGAGGAACTCCGCTAGGGCTTAGTTGTGCAAGCAACAGAGTGAAGCGTTAAAGTAATCCTTAGTGCTGGGACTTAATTGTGACTAGGGGTCTTTCGACTAGACCAAAGGGTTAGATCTAGATTAGGGAATAGGGTTTATCATTTGGATCCCTAGAGCTTTATGTAACCTTGCACAGTGTGAAGCGTCGAGAGCATTCCTTTTAGCCGGGGCATAGTGTAGGGTTAGTCAAGTTGACCTTAGGTTTGGGACCGTGTGTTTAAGGATTTCCACGACTCATTAAACATCAGTTAGGAGATATAATGATCGGTCTTGCACTTGAAGCAATAGTCCTAGGGTGAGCAATGTCCGGGTGCCCCATTTTCTATCGATTGCCTCTCCTATCATTTTATTGCATCTCCTTCTTATTCTTTTTATTTCTATTTGCATCGATATTGTTCACACCAATTTGAATCATTTTCACCATAGTTAAATAGCAATTCTTGTGTTTCTAATCACTATTCCCTATGGATACGACTACCCACTCACCAGGGTACTTTATTACTTCATCAACCTGTGCACTTGCGGTACGCACTTGCCAGGGGTATGTCAAAAACTAAAGGGAAACATAATAAATTAAATGCTAACATTATCAAGCAAGAGAAATCCCTCTATTGTAAATGGAAATGTGGTAGAAAATATGAAAAACTTACTTGTCAATCGTATAATTGAGATACATTCCAATTGTTGCATGTACCAACTCGTCCAAACACATGGAACTAGCATGACATTTATTCTTTTGTAGGAATTTTTTCCTCACATTACTTTTTCCTCTTTTCACCATACTGACATCTAAGATGGTCATGTTTTTCGAGGCCTACTCTCTTGTGAAGTCTCTTTGGAAGCAAGTCTTTATTTATTCATCACGATTGCCAAAAGCTTGGTTGGGGTTGTTGCTGGTTGTTTATTATCATCACCATTGGCCATAGGCTGGTGGTTCATATTCATCTATCTTTTTCTCCATGTGGGTAGGTCATTGCTCATTAACAGCAGTTATGGGATTAGACTCCTGATCCGGTTGTATTATGCAATTTTTAGTTGATTCACAAACATCAAACATCTCTTTGTGTCTTTAGCATGTGGGTTATTACCTGCATTTGGTGATTCATCATTAGTGGATGCTTGTTCCAAGCAAGGTTCAATTGATACATTCTCAGCAGTGGATAATTCTATGTTTGCAAGAGGCGGTTTGTGGACTGTGTTTAAACATCAATTGTTGGTGGGTTGGACTTGGTAGCCATTGGTAAAGTATTTGTGGACTGTGTTTAAACATCAGTTGTTGGTAGTATATTATCGGCGAGGGTTGAATCCTCTTGTGTTCACTTTCCTTTTTGGTGGGTATTTCATTCTTTATTACTATTAATGATTCAATTATGCTATCAACATTGACCATGCCATTTTCTTTGACATTAGTTGAATCAATTGGTTCTGGGGCACTTCTTTCCCTCTTTTGTCCTTGTGAGTAGTCTTCTTCTATCCGTCCTGGGGTTTAGCGGCATGCGTAGACCTAGAACGAGTCACTTTGGTGGTTTGTGTAGTAGGTATTTTAGGGATGGCACCATCCAGGTGTTGGGAAAGCACACTTGTGTTAAATGCTTGTGGGTGAGTTTCTTCAGTCGGTTTGCCATGGTAGAGGATGATACATGAGGTGGCACTAGGTCTTTTAACATTTGTGGTGGGGCAGGTGCATCATTATCCTACTTCCTTCACTGAATTATGTCTAATTTGGAAATGATCTTACCTACATCTCTTATTAATGCCTCCTATCAGTGCAGTAAGCTGGTTGCAAATATCGTCCATTTCCCTATGTTGTGGATTGCCTCGGGTGTTTGGCGGAGAGTTTTAGATAGGAAACGATTGTCTCTACCATGCTTCCTTATAGTATCGCTTCCTCTTTCACCACGCGGACAGGGTGTAATGGTACAATTTGCATTTTTTTCCCATTCGGCATCGCTGATCATCGCTCCATAGGGATCTTACAATTACTTATTTATTTTCTTGGGTGGCAGGGACATGCTTGGCTAACTGTGGTGACATAAATATTATAAGTTAAATAGAAAAGCACATAACTAAACACAAACGATACATATTAAACGGAAAAGGTTGATAATAAGTAGTAACAAGAAACCTTCTATGATAAACATGAAACAAGCAATATTAAATAAGAAATGTCCCTGACTAAGAGGAAACCATCTACAATAGTGGAATACCTCCTTTCTATTGAGCGATGACATAAATGGGCCGAGGACAACAATTGCTTTTTGAAGCTGTTCTTCTTATAGCATAAGATCTTTGGTATCCTTGGAAAATGTACCTTTTTCGCTGTTCCTCTCACCTTCTAGAACAAATAATTAAGGACAATAGTGCACCCTCTAAGACAACCAATGTTTGTTACTTTCCCCAAACATCTTTCTTACACTCAAGCGGCTATTTGAGGGACATCGTCTATATGCCACTTGTGCTTGGCCTGTGCCTACACATATCAGTTCAATGCAGGTAGGCCATGAGTGTAATTTGCAAGCTACTTTGGCACTGAACATGATGTTTTTGGAAACAACTTCATTCCCAAGATGTATACCAACAGTAGCTTAACAAAGTTCTCTTAGCCTCCTTTCTTTCGAACAAGATGGAGGATTTTTCTTTTCATGGCATCTTTATGGCCATCATAGATTTTGCCGAGGTATTTATCTTCAAATGCTAACTATTTTTTTTCTTATGGAAAGCTACCGTGTCTCCATCAAAGTAGAGCCCAAAGATGAGAGCAACGTCTTTGGGTCTGAAGCTCAATACGCTTTCTCTCTAATCTTAAACTTCTAGGTGCGGTCATCGTATTGCTACAAAAGCGCATCAAGAACTTCCCTTTCTTAGAGAATAATTTTGATCTTTGTCAGCGGGGCAAAGGGTGTCCTTTGGATAATTTCCCAATGCCTTCCTCTAATGTACTATTTCAACTCAACAAGAGTTTCCAATATCGAAACAAGATACCATCTTCCATTGATGAGATTGATCGTCATATTTCCTACAACAACAGTAAGGCATTAACTAGGGTCATTAATTTTTAAGCAAAAAAGGATACAAATGAATGGGAATATGATATTTTAAATGGAAAATTTTTTCTTTGACTAACAGATATATGTATACACCAAGATATATGTATATACCACATTTATAATCGATTCTCTTTTAAGAGCCAAAACATGATGATGTACAATTAACATGAAGATACTACAAACCCATCATAGGAAAATAATTAACAAAGTTAGAAACTCATGTGAATGTAACAGAGGGTTACACTTCTTTTTGAAATATATAATCACGCATGGTTGGTAGAAAACATAGAACCATGTGAAATTGGACACAAAAGCACATAAACACACAAAAACAAGAATTCCAAAATTCATACTAAAAAGTCCAAACAACCCGATCATGCCCAAATCACTTATCAATTTGTAAATCTTACATCAAAAATTCAAACAACACATGAAAACCAAGAAATAAAAAGGAAGAATATCAACTATTCTTCTATGGTTTCCGACACATTTCTTCCTACCTTAATGTAGCGGCACTCTATGGTTCTCCAACTAGGTTTGAAATCCTATAATCAGGGATGAATGACAAAAGGTTTTTTGCAAAGTGACAATTGCAAAAGCTTCGAGAAGCTAGAGATCGGTGACTACAATAATTGGAGATAAGTGTTTGTGTGGTTGTGCGATGAGAAGATAACGAAAGTGAAAAACATAGGTACTTGGATGGTTTTTTCTTCTTCCTTGGGATTGTAACAACCCCAAAGTGTAAGTTCCCCATAGCTGACGACGCCAAAGTGGAGAGAGAGAGAGAGAGAGAGAGAGAGAGAGAGAGAGAGAGAGGGGAATGCTTTCAGTTCTTAATGCATTGCATGCATTTTCATCATCTCACTAAAAAATTAACCCGTTAGTGAATCGAAGGGCTGAAAATTATATGATTAAAAAAGGAAGGGTGTTTTGGTAGTATGCGAACTTGGTTGGACTAAGGGTGGATTTATCAAACTTAGGAGTTTTAGTTCATTTCCATACATATTATCTATTGCTCTCGTATTTTATTTCTCATTCTCCATATTTAATGTAATACCAAATAAATGTTGTTAAATCCTTTCTAAACAACTACTAAAAAAAATTTAGGAAATGTTTTCATTTAGTAGAAGTTACCAGTTTTCATTAGAAGGTCTTATTAAATAATTAATGCTAAACCAATTTAATGTACTTAACAAAATTAATTCCATTGAATCTTTTTCTATTAATGATAATTAAATTACAAGATGTTGATGAATATTTAAATATACATGTTTTCATCGTATTATTTTATGTACTTCACATGCATTTTGATAAATCAACGCCCATTTTAGCCTTATTTCATTAAATTTTCATTCACAGAGCATGAAAGAGGTTATTGAGGCTCAATAATGCATCACAAGGTGTATTCAAGATGAAACATGAGAGATTTATATCGAAATAGTGCAGCAGTTTACTGCATAAAATTTACTGTAATAGTACTATAGCACTCATATAGAATTTTGTACGACTCACACAATAGATCACATGAAGCCAGATGAAAGGTGTGTATGCACTTGTAGCCCACACAGGAGGGCACATATGTGATCAGAATTCTCAAATTTGAGTTTTAACACTTCGTGTAGGCTCAGATGCGCCCACACTCAACCCACATGCGTCAGACTATATATAGACCCTTTTACTGTTTAAGAAGAGGCCTTTGGGGGCTTTAGGGCCGAAACCTCTTGTGAGGCAATTCTTCCTAGTTAGATGACATCTTGAGGAAGATTCTGATGAGGAGAAGAAGGAAATCAAATATCCAGCATGGAGGGCAGGACTAGTTTAAAGGAAGTAGAATTTTGGGCGGTTTGGGGTGGTTCCATTGTCATTTCGTCGGATCTCTTCTTTCCTCTATCATCAACTATCTTGAGAGAGTTTCTACCATGAATTGTATTTTGTACTCTTATATTTTTATGTTGTTGAACTTTCTTTTATGTTTAGCTAAACTCTCAAAGCCACTGGATGCCTGTAAACCTTAGGATAAACATGTGATGTTGGATTCTTGGGTTTGCTTTAACGCATTGATTATTTTTGTGATTTAATCTATGATACTTATATGCCTTGGATTACATTATGGAGAACTCCGCAATTCATGTTTGAATTATGTATTTGTGGAATGTTTTTTCTTTTGCACTAGGTCTTATATAGATTGATAGGGTTTTTGAGGTGTCAGCATAACCGAGAACTTGGGTGATGGCAAGCCCTCCGCTTTAGGAAAATATTTATGGCAGAGACTCCTAGAATGAAATGTAATCGTAATAGAGTCAATTATGAACTGATTTAAGCAGACTATAGCATCGGATCAAGAGCTAATCGCAAAAGTGATCGAGTTAGTTCATCTTATCGATCACACGGCCCAATTTAACTTTGCAATATCAAACCATCTTCCTTATCATTTTAGTAATTCCGATGGGATCTATATTCGACAAGCAATCGCCATCCCTTGAACTTTCCTTACATACCCCATGTTTAATTTAGGATTCTTGTTTATAGTTTTTTTTTAGTTTAGGCACAAAACACCTTTCAAATACAAAACAACTTTTAATTATTTATGTTAGATAATAGGTGAAGATTGAGTAATTGTAATTCCTTGGCACTATGGAATACGACTCTCGTGCTTTTGTATGAGGTATTATTTGATGGCATGTGCACTTAAGGTGAGCAACCATCACATGTGCTTTCATTATTTAGCTTTTTAAATAATATCTCTTGGCTGAAATACGTTATATTCACTTAATTATAATTATGACGTTCCTTAAGGGTATCACATAATTATAAAATGCTCTTTCATTGATTTCTTCAAAGATGATATATAGCCTTAGTTTTTTTTTATTTCCCATATTTAATGTAATACTAAATAAATGTTGCTAAATCTTTGCTAAACAAATATTAAAAAAATTTTAGGAAATATTTCAGTTTCCAAAGACTATTAAGTATTCATTAGAAGGCCTTGTTAAATATTTAATAGTAAACCAAATTACTGCCCTTAACAAAATTAATGCCATTGAATCTTTTCTATTAACAACACCATATATTTTTATTTCCTATATTTTATGCAATAACAAATAGATGTTGTCAATTTTTTTTTCTAAACAAATACTTTAAAAAAATTTTAGGAAAGATTTTCACTTTGCAAAGATTATCAATTTTCAGTATAAGATCTTATTAAATATTTAATATAAAATCAATTTAATGACTTTGACATAATTAATGACATTAAATGTTTTCTATTATGAATACCACATTTAACATAACCTAATACTTTTTAAAAAAGAAAGTCTATTATTTTCAAAACTCTCTAGGAGTAGATCATACAGCTACTTTAAATGTTTGTATAGATAATAAAAAATTTAAAACAAAAAGAAAACCATTTCAACCCAACTATTATGGCTAGTCGACATACCAGCTGTCCAGACCTGCCAGGTCATGGGGATAAGCGGCTGGGCTCGGTTAGCCAAAAGATCCTACTATTTTGCTGCACTAAACCGATCCGGTTGGTTAGCTTATAGCACGGGCAGGTTCCATGTTCAGCTTGTGATGACCCATACCCGGTGTGTTTGTCATAGTAGACCAGGTTAACCGGCTATTGCCCCCCTCTAACATCGGCTTCCTCAAGATTGAATATAATAATTAAAATTCCCAAATTTAATGTACAAAAAATAAAATCAGGAATTGCAATTTGATGTATATTGTACAAGATGACTCTATCATGCCTTCTTATATACAATATTATGAGTATCGTGGGTCATTTGGTTGGGGTAATATCACGTTACTGCAGGATTATGGACCAAGTAATCTTATATTATCTAGTTTAGTATTATAGAGTGGGAATATCATATTCTCAGAATGTGATAACTTAACCAATATTACGTGAAATGTGATTATCAACTCAATAGGTGGTAATATCACATTCCCAAGGAATGTGAATTTTTATGCCCTTTAAATTCAATAAAATCTCCAAAATATCAAATTTCTAAAAATGCAAAAGCAAGAAAATATTTATATTTATTTCAAACAATTAAGTTTGACTTAATAAATATTAAAAAAATAATTATATTAAAATTAAAATTTATTTTTTAATAATAACAAATATTTATTATTAAATAATTTTGATATTTACTTCAAAATATTCTTACCTTTGATATATTGAGTATTTATTAGATTTTAGTATTTTAGTAAAAGACAATTTGCGATAATAGATTACCAGCTAACCAAACTATGTAATGTTACATTCCTACCACATTATTGTTTTGTCAACCAAACAAAAATTGTATATATTCCTACTGATATGATTTGGAAATCATATTCCTAGTAATCATATTCTTAGCGATAATATAAGATTTTATGAACCAAACAGCTCTTAGTGGAGTGTATGTATGAGTTGGGTGATTATGAGAATGTTCAAGGTTAAGTAGAGGATTAAAAATAGAAACCACAAATCATGAATTTCTAAATATATCCAAACCATTTTATTAATAAATACGAAATAATAAAAACTTACTTGAAGTCTAAAATTATAGAAAAAAAATCAGAATTTTTAAATTCAAAAAACCTATGAGATTATGAAATTAGTAAGGGTTTCTTAATTTGAAATTTTTGAAATTAATAAATTTGAATTGTTTAAAATACTGCAAAACTATGAAGTTCTAAAAATTGTGTTTTCGCAAAGCTGGAAATTGAAGAAAATTTCTAATCATGGGGAAGACATTTATTTAAAGTGGTTAAGCTTTCACTGAATTAATACTCAACAAAATCAAAGATTTTAAGATTTTAATTGCACTTTTTAGCTTAATAATAAATTTCATTAATATTCATTTTTGTAAACAAATTGATTATTTAATATATTTATTTAAATTACATATAATAATTCACATGTTCTGAAATCATGCGTATTGATTAGACTTAAAGTGCAATATTTGTTTGCGTAATTGACTCTATTATTCATTTTATTCTTTATACTTGGGGGAAAAAGTTAAATATAGTGCATGCACTTTTTTTTTTTTATCAAGGTGAGCTTTTAGGATGCTAAGAAAAGTAGTGACATGCACAAACTTCAGGGAGCAAGAGAGGGCAGGGTCCACGCATATGTACACTGGGACCACTAGCACACAACCATTACTCACATTTTCAAAAATGTACACTCACCCGAGATTCAAACTCTCACTACTTGTGAAAGGTTCTAATAATGATCTTAATACTAATATATCACTTCGTTATTGGTAACACAGTACATGTACTTATAGAATGGTTAGTATTACTCTCACTTAACATATGATCCCAAACATATTATTATTTTATTCATTTTTCCAATTGACCTAAAATGTATCCCAAAAACCGGTTTTAATAATAATATGTTTGGATCATTGGATCAAAATTTTTTTGCTCACCCTTATCATGGAGTGTATAATAATACGTAGGGCACAAAGCACATGAAGAGCACATGCAAGCATGGCTCAGAAAGAGACAGCTAATTGGTTGGAATCTCTTTTCTCTCTTGCCTCTTTCTTCACTCCCATGTTTTTTTATTAGGCTACGTGTACTATCTACTTGCATGTTGTATAGAAAGTAATTATAAATAATAAAAAAGTCTAAATATCAAAATAGTCCCTCTATTATTCAAATTTTGTACTTTTAATCCCTCTAATATAAAGTCTGCCTTTTTGGTCCCTTTATTTTTATATTTGGGACTTTTTAGTCCAATCATTCACATCCATTACTCCAACCGTCTAGTGTTTGTTGACTTGGCGTACTTAATTTTAAAAAATTATTTAAAAAAATAAGAGAAAATTAAAAGTAATATTAAATTAATCCCTATGTTTTCGGATCCTTTCTTCTTTGAGATTAGAATCCAATCCCTCTAAATCCCTAACCATGAGGTGAGCCTAATCGTGAAGAACTCTCATCAAACTCCATCCTTGCAACTCCAACAACCTCTTCCCTTCCAAATAAGGTGACCTTTAAATCCTCGAGCATGGCGGCCTCCACCACTATTGCACGGCTTGTGCACAAGAGCCATACTAGTATTTCTCTTGTCAAGTATGCCTCTCTCCTTAATGAATCCATAATTTAACATTTTTGCATTTGTTAGATCATATTGGTTGTAATTTGTAGTTATGTGGGCATTATTGCGAGAGTTATAGTTTGTAGTTGGTCATGCTTTAGCAATGATAGATATAGAATTTAGGTTGATATTCTAACATTTTCTTTGTTTTTTACAGTGTTATTGAGGGTTTTAAAAGGTGTTTGTGGTTCACCTAGTGATAGAAGTCATCATAACTCCAGAGCAATATGTGATATTAATTTAGCCTTAGATTTTGATTTTATTTTCACCAATGTTGTAAGCATGTTCACTGGAAAAAACTATTAAATTTATGTTAATCTAAAAGTTATTCTATTAATTTAAAAATAAACATGGTTGTTAGAATGGTTAACTATAAGCATGGTTCAATTAAGATAACAGTTATTTTTCAAAATATTTTAAATAATAACAACAATTAGCTATATTGCTATAAATTCTATGATCCAATTTGATATTTAATAAAAAAAAAACATTACAACCTTGGACAATCATCAAGTTTCACATAGCATCTATCAAGTTTGAGACAAATATAAACCATTCTCAAAAAACAAAAACATCCCTATAGACAAAATGCTTCCTTCCTTCAAGATTGAGGGATTTTTGTAACTACATTTATCCTACTTTGTTGTGTCGGTAAATCCAAAACTTCTTCTATTATGGAGGATAGAGGTATACCTTGCCGGAGAACCACTGGGAAAGCCTAGCTCAAGAGCGATGAAGCTGCTTCGGAAGGCTGTTGTGCTTGCAATAGTGGTGGAGGCCGCCGCGCACGAGGGTGTGGTGGTCACCAGAGTCTGGAAAGTGGAGATAAGCGAGAATTCTTCAAGATCGGGCTCGGCTGATTGTTCAGGATTTAGAGGGGTTGGATTCAGATCCTGAAGAAGAAGAGATCCGAAAACTTTAGGAATTATTATAATATTACTTTTAACTTTCTCTCATTTTTTAAATAATTATTTAATATTAAGGATGCCACATCAGCAAACACTAGATGGATAGAGTAACAACCATCAATGATTGGAATAAAAATTCCCAAATATGAAAATAAGCAGATCAAAAAGTCAGGCATAATATTAGAGGGACTACAATTGTGGAATTAAAATAATAGAGAGACTATTTTAATATTTTGACCTAATTAAAAAAACAAAGACAGCAACAACAACTTTATTAATTTCCAATCAAATGGCAAGGACCTTAATGGATTGCCATTGTATGGTCCATTACAAGCACTTGTGGATCTTCTTTGTTGACAAAACAATCGCATTATTTTGCTTAATTATAACAAGGACCTTTATGTTTGGGGGAACATGATATTTTCTTTAGATTTTATCAAGTTTCATATATGTAGTAAAAAGCTTAAAAAATAAGATGGAAATAAAAAATAATATGGTTTATAAATAAAAAATATCAGTTTTAAAAAATATTAAATAATATATATTACATTTAGGATCTTATATCTATTTTCATTATTATTAGTTGATTATGAAGAAGGAATATTTCGGTTTCTTAGGGACAGAAATTCTTAGTAACTTTAACATGGACAAAATTTATCAATTGAGTTGCAACAAACTATTCTGTTGCTACCTTTCCGCTTCTATTCAACCATATTTCGTTGCCATTCCTTAAGATTCTGTTGGTAATATTAAGAAATATTAGCGAAACTTACAAATTCTTATTCCATAGGTAATCCAATGCTATGTCCGTTGCTAATGTCTATCAATAGCTACAGACATTTTTAATAGAAATGTTTTTGCAATGGAGGTTCCCAATAAATTTAGAGTGCATAAGTTCTAGCAATTTAATATCAACGGAAAATTTTCGTTGCTGCATTTTTGCTCCCATTCAACTATGTTCTATTGTCATTCCTTAAAATTCTATAGGTAATTTAAGAAAAACAAAGTGAGCATATGAAGTCTTATTTCTTTGGTAATTTGACGGTAATTCTGTTGCCAATATCTAGCAATAGTGATGTAATAGTTCCATAGCAACGTTTTCACAACGAAATTCCCGACAAATTTAGCACGCGTAAGTTCTAGCAACTAAATAATAATGGAATATTATGTTGCTAAATGTCAATTTATATTCAACTATATTCTATTACTATTCTTTAAAGTTCCATTTCTAACTTAACTAGAACAATTTGAACATATAAAGTCTTATTCCGTTGATAATCGGATGCTAATTTCATGGCTAACGTCTACATATGATGATAGAATGTTTTTATAGTAGGTTTTCTATAACTTTCCAAGATTTCTTGTAGTGGGATATCAATTAAAATCTCTTCCTAATCAATTCTCTCTATAATTGCATTAATGATTAATGAGTCCTCGCAAGAATTGAACCTATTCAGGAGAGTTGTGGGATCTAAATTCAATCATAAATAACCCACAATTTCCTCCAAGTACGGTCGATCTATACACAATGGGTTTCTTAACCTTCACCAACGTAAATCAATCATGAATTTCTTGGTTCTCACAATAATAGAAAATATCGCATCAATAAACACAAAGTTGAATCTCAATTGAAATATCAATATAAGAAAGATTAATATCCAAATCTAACTACATATCAGTCCTAGAGTTCAATCAAGTCATAATATCTAATAAGTTAGCTCATCACGAGAGAGGAACTCAAATTTAATTCAAAGGGAAAAAATACATAAAAGAGAAAAATAAAACTCCTCCAAACTCATGATTTCCAAAGATAGATGAAGTTCTCAAAAAATTCCCTGATATTGTGGTTGGGATATCTGCATGAATAGATTCCTTGATGCTTTGAACCCTCAACTAACCGTTTTTCTTTTATTTTTTTTCCCATAGTATGCAATAGAAGCCCTCCAAATTGCCGTCCAAAGGGTAGCCAAAGAGTAGAGAAGAAGATTTCCTAAAAACCCAATTTTTGGGTCATTTATAACCAAGAAGTTAGGGGGTTCTTATGGCCATAAGAGGTCCTTACTGCCTAGTTCTTATGACCATAATAACCGCAACTGTGCTAGTAAGCTTCTTATGTTGGGTACTACTCTAGTTGTTAGAAAATATCGCAAAATTGCATAAAAAAATTAGAAGCACACTAAAGCAAAAAATAAAATTGCAATATCAACTAATTAACAAAAAATATTAAAAACTTTCTGAAAATTCATTGGCAACTATCTTGAAGAGCATTGGCTGAAGGGTCTTTAGGCTCCCAATGGTCTTGCTCAACTATCTTCAAAATTGTTAGCATTGGTTAAGTTGGTTGGGCTACCTTCAAGCTTTAGGCCTTAATGCTTCTTCAAAGATGTAAACCCTGTCGAGTGGTCAACAAACACAATTTCTAGATAATTGCATTGTAACCACATGATCTTGCATGGACTGAAGAAGGCCATTATAGTTGCAACTTTGCAAGTTACAACTCTAATTTTAAAATATGTTATTTAACAAAAAAAAATAAGGTGGTTCGATTCCATATTTAAGGGAGCGCTCCTTATAAGTATGCATAATTATTGTATAATCAAAACTAGCATGGGTTTTGAGAGACAATTTTGTGATATAGACATAGTAAACAAGTTAACTTATAATATTATAAGTTAACATAGGTTGATTTTATAAAATGTTTCTGATATTTACCACAAAGGGTTAATTGTTAAAATATTATGAGTTAACATATCAATAACAAATCAACAATAGAAATTATTAATTACTCAAGTTTGAAAATTGATAAATGCATAATTGAACATGATTTTATACTTTTTATACACTTAATTGGTAGGTATTGAGGTATCTTTTTGGGAGATGATGCTAAACATGGTGCAAAATGTGATTTCAGGTGACGGGCAGTGCATAATGAGAGGAGGGAACAAAAAAGAGCAATTTGGAGCCAAAATGAATAAGATATAGCTTTTTCGACATCAACAGTAGGGGAACAGGAAAAACAGAATACCCTACGATTACCCTACCAAACTTACAGCTATAAGATTCATCAATAGAACCTTGTGGGCATGCTTATGTCCATAAGGAGGAATATAACTGCCAGGCAGAGAAACTTACTAGTAAGATTTACACCTGTAACCTAGACCATAAGGCCCAACTAGAGGGGCTTAAAGGGAGTAGAACACCCTCGTAAAGGAGGCTACAAGAGGCATCACTAGAAGTTTACAGTCCAACACTTTCGTCATAAACTGGATGATAACACCAAGACAAAAGACCTTATAGATGGAGCTTACGGTCGTAAGATGCTCATAAAGCACACTACCCATCATGCCCAGCTCCTTATGCCCTTAAGTAGCCAGTTTGTGGTTAAGTATAAAAGGCTTCACTAAGGATTTTTGGGAAATCTTTTGACATCTAAGAAAAGAAAAAAAGGAGGGGGAGAGTTTGTTTGAGGCTTATCTAGCAATCCAGTAATGTGGAAGGCTAGCTTATCCACTATCTAGGGCACCATTAAAGCCATCGGGAGCATCTTTGGTGGTGTTTGTGGAAGATGGGAGGAGAGTTCATCAACATCCCAAGGCGGTGAAAAGAGAAAGGGGATTTCCATGTTTCAATTTATTTCCCTTGCACTTATTTGATTGTATGTGTGTTCTCCATTACATTTTGATTGACATTTGTTGTAGACTTTGAATGCTTTTATATTGATTGATTAATTCCAATTTATTATTTTTGAATTCAATTGTGTGTTTCTATTGTCTTGGATTCTATTGTAGTGAAAACCAAGAATTCATAATTAGTAGGCTTGTGTGATGAATTGAAAGATGCACATAGTATAGACAAGCCGTAATTGAAGGGGGTCATGAGACCGCAGAGAAATAGGGCACATTGGAGTTGAGATTTTTCTTCCTATGAGCCTTCCAAGTGAGTCAGTATAGAATTCTATGCATAATGTAATCATAGCGAGTAGCTTCAGGACGAGATTTAGATTTTACTTCATATGGGATTAGGGGCAATTGCTTCAAGAGAAGATTTTTCTAAGCTTTTGAGTTTGTGGTTTCTCTTAAAAGAGTTCATAGAGTGTATTGCAATTATATTGTAGTTTGTATTAGCGCCGTATGGGACCAATTAGTATTTAACTTGAGAAAGAGGATAATATGTTTTAGGAACTCTCTCTTGTTTCAATTAGATTGCAAGATTTTGTGCAACCATTATCCAGGACCTAACAAATTCTAGGGGAAGTCTATACCCAGACACCCTTTCTTTATTTTTGTTTCACTGTATATTCTATTTTTGTTACTAGTTCTTTGTTTTTACTTTACATTTACATGTCACTTCTTCGATTAGGTTAATTGACTGGTCTATTGTTAGCACTAGTATTCTATATTTTCCTATGATCAATAACCGTAGTTCATAGCACTCTATATTACTTGGCTGGCATGTACACTTACGTATAGTTGGTGACTTCAGTGCCTATAAAAAATGAAGTTAAAAAGTTAAAAATGCACCACTGGCTACACTTTAGCATCACCAAAGTTCTTATTATTCTTGATTCATTACAACAATCAATGTTAAATCAATCTTTAAATTTGTAACTCTTATTAGAAGGTATAAATAGTAATGATTTGGTACAATAGTCTACTATAATGACCATCTATCACAATAACGGTTTACTATATTATATGGTTATGTAGCATATATTCATATATGCTAAGGTATTATTTCTTATGACTTTAACTATAGCATTGGATTCTCCTTGTGGCTTCCAGGCTTTTGTTTTATTTAGACCTTGAGATTTGTGTTTTGTTTAATGACAAGAAGCTCGTGGCACAAAGGGAATATAGAAAATGAGAAGGAGGAAGGAAGAGCAAATATGGAGTGAGTAGAGGAGAAGCACCACTGGACGCCAGAAATTGAGGCGGACGAAGCAAAGAACCTCCTGGATGGACCAGCTGAGGAGAAGATAAGAAGGGATTTCCTTTAGGATGTAAGTGCCTCCAAATTTTCCTTAGTTGAAGTACCCCTAACCTTTACCATATTGGTCAACCATTTAGCTCCTTTTTTAAGGTAACTCATGGTTGGTTTAAAATTTTCAAATCTCAATTATCAATAACAGCCTTCAAGTTATGGCTGTGGACAATAAGGGTTTGCAGGAAACATGGTGTAAGACAAGTACATTCCTTCTAATCCAATATTTTATTTTATTCTTGTTATGTTAATTATTTTGTTGTATTCCTAGGGCATTCCAACTTGATGTAAACTTTCTTATTCATCTAAAGGAAGTGAGGATTTTTAACTAATAGAATAAAGGATATGTGGTGTTAGATCTCAATGACAAGTGTCAAACTATTGGATTTTAAATTTTCTCTCTTCAAATTTAGTTATTATCCATATAATTTTTTATTCCAATAATTTTTCTCTTTTCTCTTTCACATCGTAGTCCTCATCCATAGCTAATGGACATTCCATCCCAGCATGGGTTTCAAATGACTAATTATCCAAGAGTGAGAGGTCTTTCACATAGAACTCCCATAAGTATAGCAAGCTACCTATTTACATATGAGAACTTTCAGGCCAACTTGTCATAATAGTTTTCCACTTTTTTTTTCCAATGAAATAAAAAAAAAAGATCTTTCAAAACACATTTGCTAACCTTCTTTAAAAACATATCAACAAAATATGTTCTATTTCTTTATCATTTTTGAAAAATGCTCAAAAGTACTTTTGAAAATAATATTTCTCCAATTTTATAAAAGAGAAAGCATTAGATTTAAAGAGGCATTCTTAATAGAGGTTATTTAAACAATATGGTGTTTGGAATATAGTGTATCTATTTGTTGTGTTTTACATTAATAGGTTTTTTCATAAGTTTTATAATATAATTTTCAATTATAACTCTACAATAGAGAGACACACTACAACAAATTTTATTTTTAGTGATAACAAAAGTTATCACTAAAAGTAATAATTTTAGTCACAATTAGTAATATTAGGAAATTTTAGAAGTCGTCATCTGCCGTCACAAATGGCTCCGATGCTAATACAAGAGTGATCATTTTAGACAAATGGTCATAATTACTCTATGTTTTTGTGACCAATTTCACGACACTAACAAATTAAATATTTGTGATAAAGAGATATGACTACAATAACTTTATTTATTTATGTCGATTTTGTTGACACAAAAAATTTTTACTTGTGATGAATAAAGTGGTCTCAATAATTTTTATTGTGTGTCATTTTTGTCGATATACAAAATATGTTAAATTGTGACGAATAAGCTATCACAATAATCAATTTTATTGTGACAATATTATTGGCACAAAAAAATACAATAGTGACAAAACGTTTTTTGTCAATAGTAATATTTTTATTGGTGACCAATACTTCATCACTAATTTTACTTTGAGATATTGTTATATGTTTATATTGTCACAAATAAAATTATTAATTTAAAAATAATGTTATCACTAAAATAAAAATTATGTTACGCTATTTTTTTCACTAATATAATAAATTATTTTAGATGCTTTTGTCAAGATAAATTTTTAGTAGTAAAAATATTATCACACAAGCAAATAAAGTATTTAATATTATATGAAAATAAATAAATAAATATCATTAAAATATACAAAATTCAAAATTTGAATATATAAAATTGAAAATTTTAATATGCAAAATACAATTATAAAATTATTATCCTTTTAAAAAAGGAAAAAAAATTATAAAATTATCCTAAATTTTGAGATGAAGTACACCTTTATGCATTTGAATATTCTCTTTTGTTTTTCAGCCTCAACTTCTACTAGAATTTGACTCCTTTGTTGAGACTTTAATGTTATTCCCTTTCCTTGAGGCTTATTCTACACATTTAGTGAAAAAAGAATCTAATGAATTAATTTTAAAAATTTAAAAATTCTAATTTAATTATAACTTTTATATCATTATTTCTTATCAGTTGAGACAAGTTCCATGTTGCATTTTGCTTTTTTAATTTTCAATAGATGAAAAATCACTAAAAAAAAAAAAAAATCACATAATCAAAATCTAAATAACATATTCCTATGATGAACCTAAACCTAAGATTCAAAGTATCGAAAAAGAAAACACTAATAAACAATCATCATTGAAAAAATTCAATAAACCTAGCTTCGAAGATTAAAAAAGATAAAACAAAAAAATAATTATCTCTTTATCCGTTGCATAAACTAAACAAAAGAATTTAAGAAAAGAAAAATAAGAAAATCTTGTGGCCATCAATAACAACTTGCAAAACAATGAATTTGGAGAATATTTTCTTACATTGATTTTTATCTCATATATTTACAAATATTATTAAAATTTGAATATTTAAAAAAAACATTTTATATATATATATATATAGACACGCATATCGAATTTGATCTTAAAATATGTTAAACATACTTTAGGGTTTTTTGTGACAATATTTAGTAGATATAAATAGTTAAATTTTTTGTGACAAAAAATGTGATCACAAAAAAATAAAATAACCAGCGGCGAAGAACACTTTCGTCACAACAAATAAAAATATTATTTACGACAATATAGGTATATTAATAGTGACAATGTGATGCGGGCCGGATTCATGAACTAGAATGTGCCTACATGGACAAGTGGGACATGACCTAGGCAGGGTCATTTTGGTAATTTCCTTGAATGGCTAATTTTGGTGATTAGAGGGTCTTATTAGATGGAAAATTGGTCAACAAACACAAGTTTGCCATTTATGAAAAGATTTTGTGAATCATATTAGCTTTTTGGCCAAATTCCATCATCTGGACCTCGAAAACAGTAATTTTGCCGTCTATGGAAAGAATTCACTCAACCATATCTTAGGTTATGTATCTCTAATTGAGGCGTCGTTTTTGGCATTCACTTTGTTTAGTTATGATTTTTATTTCTATAATGTTAATTGGGAATTTTCCAGTTTTGGTTAATTTTCAATATGTCTCCTTTTTATGTTTTTTAGGGTTTTCTTGTTGGTCCATATAATTGTAAGCCTTCGAGCTATGAAAAGGTATTTTTTGAATGAAAGAACATTTAGTTTGTTCTTTTCTCTAAATCTTTTGGTATTCTTAGATAAAATAGGATTTAGGTTTGTTACTTTGTGGTTGACTCGGTCAAAAACAGATGCTTTAGCAGCAACGGCATCCTCTTCGACTTCAGCAGGTGGTATAACATTCGGTCGTCGTCCCCTTGATGGCAAGCGTGGGACTTGAACCTCAGTTGGTGATGACGGTGGGCTTGGCACGAAGTTGACATATTCTGAAACAGTCCCAAATTTGATCTCAGCTCCAGCCATGCCAGTGTACACAGAAGCATAGGGAAGCTTCACTTGAGTGCCTTCACCAAGGAAAATGGTGCATGATGCACGTTTGCATTGTCGGTGTTGTTTGTTGGTGCCATTGCAAAAAAACTCCTACAAAAAGAAAAACATTGCGTTAACAACAATGGTGATTTTTTTTATCTACTTTTTTTACTTTCTCATTCACACTTTGTTTCAAAGATGGGAGGAGAAGTTGGTGTCCCACAGGCGTGCCAGACTTTGTGGGCTCCTTTCTTTCCACCCGGCCTTTAATTGGGATTGACCGGTTGAAAAGCATGGATCACAAATCAAAAATTTAATTTTTTTATATTTCAGATGATTGCGGGTTCATAACTCCTATTAGGGGCAAGCCCCTAATATTAATTACCCCAGACAATGTCATGGGAACCTCCGATTAAGAAACGAGTGTGAATGAGAAGTAACTGAGTAAACATGGTAATTTTTTTATTTAATTTCAAAGATACATGTGAATACATGATCATAGACAAGAATACAAAAGAAGAGAGCTATTCTCTAAGAGAGCTTAACAAGAGATTTTTTTAGAAAGAGCTATTTTTATCATGCTCTTCAAAAATTTATTTTTTTAGCTGGTGCTCTTAGCTCCTATACTGAAAGTGTGTCAGAAGATCCTTTTAGCTTTGTGGATGTAGCTCTCCTCAATTTTTTTTTTATGTGGGTTTGTGTCTTGAAACATAGCTTAGTCCAAGCTACGACCACTCTACATTTACGAGTTACCGACTTGGTCACTTTTGCTTCTTTTATCGCTGAAGACTTTGGCTCTTTGCGCTTGTAAAATCTCCAGCTCCTTGACTTGTGAAACTCCTCAAGTCTTTGGCTTCTTGGTACCTTAAAACTTCAGAGTTGCATTTGTCGTTTACATGATGCATTTAGATCTTAGCTTTTCAATGCTTTTGAGCCTTGACCATTTGATTTTTTAAGTCGTGACCTTTAGCATGGTTAGGTCATTAACTTGATAATTTTGACTTGATTTTAAAATGGACCTCAACCTCGTTTTTTTTTTTTTTTGAAAGAGACCTCATAATGGGCTTAGGAAAATCTTTGCCAACTCAACTTTTTCAATGAGTGTTGACGAGAAACATTTTTTTGGTGAAAATTTTCATTCCTTTTTTTTTATTCACTTTTTTACTCCAATGAGTGTCAAAAGACATCAAAGTGAGCTTGAAGAAAGGGTTTGATTTTTTTATGAAAAATTTCTCTTTACC
Source organism: Dioscorea cayenensis subsp. rotundata (assembly GCF_009730915.1). NCBI lineage: Eukaryota > Viridiplantae > Streptophyta > Magnoliopsida > Dioscoreales > Dioscoreaceae > Dioscorea > Dioscorea cayenensis. The sequence goes on from NC_052486.1 coordinate 12,433,112, forward strand.
CCAAAAGTGTCAAGACTTCAAGGTGGAATTAGAGAAATTATGAAAAATTTCTCGTTACCCTAAGAAAAGCCAAAGCTCAAGGTGGAATTAGAGAAAGTATGAAAATTTTTCTCGTTACCCCAAAAAAGCCAAAGCTCAAGGTGGAATTAGAGAAAAATATGAAAATTTTCTCGTTACCCCAAGAGAGCCAATGCTTCATGGTGGAATTAGAGAAAATATGAAAATTTTCTCGTTACCCCAAGAAAAGCCAAAGCTCAAGGTGGAATTAGAGAAAATTATGTGAAAATTTTCTCGTTACCCCAAGAAAGCCAAAGCTCAAGGTGGAATTAGAGAAAATATAAAAATTTTCTCGTTACCCCAAGAGAGCCAAGGCTTCATGGTGGAATTAGAGAAAATATGAAAATTTTCTCGTTACCCCAAGAAAGCCAAAGCTCGAGGTGGAATTAGAGAAAATTTTGTGAAAATTTTCTCGTTACCCCAAGAAAGCCAAGGCTTCAAGGTGGAATTAGAGAAAATTTTATGAAAAGTCTCGTTACCCCAAGAAAGTCAAGGTGGAATTAGAGAAATTTCATAGGATTTTTTTCTAGAGGAAGCCTGCGAAGAAAAATTACCAAAATACCCCCACTCAAAGTCATCCTTTACTTTTTTTTTCCTCATTTTTTTCTCTCTTTTTTTTTACCCATCCTTTCATTTTTCCCATATTTTTCCTTTTCTTCTCTCATTTTTACTCATCCTTCCATTTTTTTCATATTTTTTTCCTTCTCTCTTTTTCAACTCACCCTTCATTTTTTTCATATTTTTGTCTTCTCTCTTTTTTCAAATTCACCCTTCATTTTTCCATATTTTTGTCTTCTCTCTTTTTTTCAAATTCACCCTTCATTTTTTCCATATTTTTGTCTTTTCTCTTTTTTTCCAAATTCACCCTTCATTTTTTCCATATTTTTTCCTTCTCTTTTTTTACTAACCTTTCATCATTTTTTTTCATTTTTTTTATCACTCATCCCTCATTTTTTCATCTTTTTTTATTATTATTTTTTTTTCATTTTTCCTTCATTTTTTTATTCATTTTTCCCTCCTCATTCTTTCTTTCTTTTTTTTTTGTCCTTCATTTCTTCATTTTTTTTATCTCCTTTTTTACTCATCCTTCACTTTTTAGCAACATCTGCATCACCTCACACTACACAGGGATCGGCGGCAAGCACGACCTTGATTATTCAATCATTCGCTTGTAGTCTTTCTCCTGGTTCCGGAAGTACTCCAGCTTCTCTTTATCGATCATGTCCGGGTCTGTCTCCAGCGCCTAACCATGCTGCTATCCGGTTGAGATGAGCGTACCAGTGATCAGGATGGGAACTGATCACCCTCCCCATACATTTCAACATTTCTTTGATATCTCCAGTACTTTCTCAGCGGAGCGATGGTCACTAACACCAAACAAAGCAATGCAATATGTTTCAAATCCCGATAACGAGTTGGGCAAAAGATGGCAGCTTAACGGTAATGCTTTACTGCACTGATTAGTAATCCATTGCTCTCCATTACTATGCCCAAGTTGATATGAATTTGGGGAAGCAATGGTGAGCATCAGCCTCAGCGGCTTCCGATGCAGTGGAATAGGATTGACGAACCTCAGAGGTGCGGCCAAGAGACCACAAGGCGCTGCCTTTGCGAAGAAACAGAACTCCGACGAGCGAATGAAGCTGTGGATGGTTTCAGGTAAGAGCTTGTGGTCATAGAGAATCCGGTGAATGGCCATATGGCCGTTGAAGGCTTCATCGGTGGTCGGAGGAAACAGACGATCTTCTGTCCATAAAGGTAGATGACAAAGGTGCAGAACAGTATGCTAATCACCCATCAACAACAATGTCTTCAGATTGAATCTTCTCAGGATGCATCACAACCTCGCTACTTTTAATACCGGGCCGCAGACATCCCCGTGGGTCATAGGTCTTCTTGGAGTCATAATACCCCCGATCACAGCATCATGGAAAGAGAGACAGCCCCCCCTCTTTTTTTATACTTTTTTGAATTGAAGATTTTTGAGAGCTTGAAATTCCTATAGCCGAACGACGACAGTGGCTGCCGGGATATGAATTAGATCACCAACTGAACCTCGCCGTATCCTGTTATCAATCCGTGTCCCAGCGATGCCTACTTTCTCTTCTTCTCTCCTCTATATTTCACTGACTTTTTTTATATTCTGTGAGCACCTCCGCAAAGTTGAAAGGGAGAGAGAGCACGAACTCTCTCCAAATGGGAAAGAGAGCGAGCACGAGACAAAGAAGAACACGAAAGAGAGAAGAAAAGAACGGATGCTGCTTGTATCATGGTTGCATGCACGTGCATGGGCTTTTTCTTTAAATGCATAGAAAGCAATTATATATATATATATATATATATTTTTTTAGAGAAAAAGATCCATGATAATGCATGTACATGCATGCATAAAAAAGAAATTATATATATTTTTAGAAAGAGAAAGCAATGTGCACGTCACGGGCATCTATTGCTCTTTAAATGCATGAAAATTATATATATGAAAAGCAATTACATATATATATATTTTTAGAGAAAAAAGATCCATGATAATGCATGTACATGCATGCATAAAAAGAAATTATATATATCCTTTTTAGAAAGAGAAAGGAATGTGCTCATGACGGGCATCTATTGCTCTTTATAAATGCATGAAAAATTATATATATATATATATATATATATATATATATATATATCTTCTTTAAATGCACACAGCATATGCAAAAAACGCATGCAAGGATGGATCTCTTTTAAAAAAAAACATAGTACCTCTTTTTTTCTTTTTTTTTCTCTCTGAATCTAACCCGATCGTTTCCTTTGTTTTATCTGTCCAACTTTCCTCGTCTTCTTCTTCTTTCTTCTCTCTTCTTCTTCTCTTCTCCTTCGCTTTTTCCTATCTCTTCTTGTTTAATTTCTCACTTTTAAATCTCTCTCTGTCCTTTTTTTTTTCTCCTTTTTTTCTGTCCCCCTTTTTTTTTGTCCCAAAAATCCTCAACACTCCGAAGAATCTCCAACTCCCGGGAGAGATTTTTTAAAAAAGTTTTGAATTCAAAATTTCATATCCCTATCCATAATCTTTTTTTATATATTTATTATTATGAATTTCCTTCTTTTTTTATTATTGTTCATATATTTTGAAATTTCAAATAAAAAAATATATATATGTATATATCTTTAAATATATATATATATATATATATATATATATATATATATATATATATATATTCTTTTTCTTCTTTTTTTAGCATCTGTTCCCCCAAAAATCCTCAACACCCCAGGAAAATCTTCAATCACGTGAGAATTTTTTTAAAATTTAAAATTCAAATTTTTCAATTCTTATCACTTCTTCTTCTTCTTCTTCTTCTGAATTTAAATTTCTTTTTTTAAAACTTCAAACTCCCTCTTTTATTCATTTTCATTTTTAAATATCTTATTATTATTTTTATTTTAATAATAAATTCCCTAATGGAATTAGGAATTAAAAGAAACCATATAAACAAATGCCCCCCTTGTAGCTTCCTCACACACAATAGTTGAGGGAAGAAGGTACAAGTACTTTTACACTTCAAAAATTTTCAACCCACTTGAGATTTTTTTTTTTGAAATCCCATATTGAATGATATTTTTGCTCAATTTGCCCAATTTAGAAACTTTTTGCTTTTCTTCTCCAACCAAAAACTTTGACTTGATGTGCAGACTTCTCCCTTTTTTACTTTTTATAGAATTTTCTTCCGGTTTCTCTCTTTCTATTTTTCTTCTTCTGTTTTGTAGTTTGCCGCACTTCAAATATGATTTCGACCATCCAACTCAAAGAAAAATAATCTATGAGTCTAAAAAAATTCATGAGTACCAGGAAAGATTTAGCCACATGATCATCAACTTAAAGATCAACAATGGAGACCGCAATGTTTAACAAAATTTGACTTGAACTTATGAATTTCTATGAGAGGTAAATGGACCACAACCTCAATCTCCACCATTCATATTTACTATTGTCATGTGTTTATCATGTGGTCAAAATTTCATGAAGATTAGAGGCGATCCCGGATACCCGATGAGCTACTTGATCAAAATAGCTTTTTTCTATGAAAGAAATGCAGAATTTTCCTTCCAACTTATATCTTTGATTGTTTTTCGCCTGTTTTTTTGTTTTTTTGTTTTTTTGTTTTTGTTTTTGTTTTGACCTTATAGTCTTTTTATAAGATTTGCAAAAATAATTTCAAAATTCATAGAATCATATCTTTATTCAACTTGATAAAGAAAACAACATGCATGATGGAATTTATGTTTTGCCTCAAGAAGCATCTATCACGCTTGACCAATCTTGCTCAAACAAGAGCATTGGGACGTTCCATCATAGACAAACACAAAATTTTTCCTTCTACAATGCGCTTTTTATTCAAAAGAGAAACAAGATAATAGAACTCAGTAATTTTGCCTCAAGTAACACTGCTCAAACAAGAAACCTTTCGGACATTCCGTCATAGACAAACACAAGTTCTTCTTCTTCTATTTTTATATTTATCTTTTTTTTTTTCAGCATTTTCAAATCATGTATTACATATACATCACGGATAATATTTTTTCAAAAAACGCGCATTGATGGGTGGCATAGGTCTCCTTCCATCGGCGTCGACTAGCTGATAAGCCCCACCTTCGTAGACGACCTCTATAATATATGGGCCTTCCCAATTTGACTTGAATTTGCCCCCAGCATGCTTGTTGGTGATGATTAGTCTTCTTAACACCCATACCATCTCTCCTTTCTCGAAAGTTTGAATTCGAGCCATCTTATTGTAAGCTCGAGCCATCCTTGCCTTGTAGACTTCAAGATTTTGTTGGGCCTCTAGCCTTCTTTCATCTAAAGCATCAAGCTCATCCAAACGCAAGCGAACTCTATCTTCATTTGTGAGTTCGTTTTGTAAGGCAATTCTTAAAGATGGAATTTGGACTTCAAGTGGAAGAACAGCTTCTGTACCAAATACCAACGAGTATGGTGTTGATTGAGTCGGTGTTCGATACGTTGTCCGGTATGCCCATAAAACTTCAGGAAGCCTTTCGTGCCAATCCCTTTGACTTTTCGAAACTGCTTTCTTCAACAATTTGGATATTGTTTTATTGAATGCTTCAGCGAGACCATTTGCTCTAGCATTATAGATAGAGGAATACCTCCAATCTATTTTGTGATGTTGAGCAAACCTTCCAACCTTGAAACTTTTGAATGCTCGCCCGTTGTCAGAGATGATCCTTCTAGGCGTTCCAAATTTATATAGCACATGATCTTTGAAGAATTTGATGATGTTTTCTGCCTTTACTTCCTTTAAAGGAATGGCTTCCGCCCACCGTGAGAAATAGTCAGTGGCAGCCAATATAAAGCGATGCCCTCTTGATGATGGTGGCTCAATAGGGCCTATCACATCAGTCCCCCACATCTCGAAAGGCCATGAAGAGATTGTAGGGTGTAAAGGATTGGGGTGTTGATGAATGAAATCCCCATGGGCTTGGAATAGTTTTGCACTTGCTCTTGCATATTGTAGGCAATCGTTAATCATTCTCGGCCAATAGTACCCCATATGTTTAATCTTCAACCGCATCTTCGGTCCTGACTGGTGAGCTCCACAAATACCAGAATGGACTTCATGCATGACTTCTTCAGACTCCTCCTTCGAGAGACATCTTAGCGAGGAGTTGATCATATGATCTTCGATGAGAGAACATCATTAACAAAGGGTAAAACCTCATCGCCCTTTTCTTTAAGCTGCGTGAGCTCGACACTTTTCATCGGGAGCTCGCCATACTTCAAGTATTTAATGAAGGCTCTCTCAATCATCTTCAACCACTGTCGAATTTCTTCTTTTTGAGCTTCTTGTTGTCGAATTCTTCATCAAAGCATGAACTTAGCACTTTTCCTTTGTTTCGAGATGGTGACTTGGATCTCCTCTTGATCTCATGTCGTCTAACTCTTTTGCCAATTTGGCTAAACTATCACGCTTTTTCCATTAATCGACACGGAAACTCTCTCGACAACATCGAATTTGCTTCAACAATTCAATAACTCTCGATGATCTGAAGGAGTTCTAGCTTATGAGTCTTGAAAACTTCCTTCAACACGATGTATAATGAGTTGTGAATCGCCATATATATGCAAGCTTTGAATCCCCATCTTGTCTGCTAGCTCCAATCCAGTGATGAAGAGCTTCATATTCGCTTCATTTAGTTAGTACATGGCTTTGACAAAGAAAGAGAGTATCTTAGGATCCCACCTTCGGGAGAAATGAAGATGAGTCCAATACCGACTCTAACTTGAGGAATTTTTTTGGTCTAATAGTCTGGTTGTATCGAAGAAGCTCCATCGAAGTACATCTGCCAACATTGTTTTCCCGCTTCAATTGCCAAAGTCTCTTCATCAGGGAGATCACATCTCAAAGGGAGATTCATCGGGCAAAGGATGCGCCCGAAGAAAAATCGCCAATGCTTGACCTTTGATTGCTTTTTGTGTAGTATAAGTTATGTCGAACTCCATGAGTATCAATGCCCATTTCGCCAATCTTCCGATGAAAGTAGTGGCCTGGTCATCAAAATACTTGAGTGGGTCTATTCTTGAGATAAGAATAACTTTATGTGAGAGCAAATAATGCCGAAGCTTCTTTACTGCAAACACCAAGGAGAGACAATGATTCTCTATTGGTGTATATTTGTTTTCAGCACCCACCAACATTCTACTAAGATAGTATAGGGCATTCTCCTTCCCTTCTTCATTCTCTTGGGCTAGTAGAGCTCCAAGGGATCCATCAAAGGCCGTTGTGTATAAAATCAATGGCTTTTCCTTCAATTAGTGCCGCTAACTTTGGGGGATTCAATAGGTAGCGCTTGATTTCTTCAAAAAGCAATTTAGCATTCATTGTCCCACTTAAAGGAGCATCCTTTTTACCAACTTTTGAGAACGGCTTGCACCACGAATGATTGGCGATGAATCTTCGGATATAGGCGAGGCGTCCTTGAAAGGACCTTAGCTGCTTCAATGTCTTTGAGGTGGCATTTTCTATGATTGCCTTAATTTTTGGAAGGATCAATCTCTATTCCTCGGTGCCTCACGACGAATCCAAGGAATTTTCCAAACAATACCCCAAATGCACATTTCATAGGGTTCATCTTCAAGTTATATTTCCTAATACGATCAAACACCGTTCTTAAGTCATTAAGGTGTTGATCTTTTGATTGTGTCTTCACCACCAAATCATCTACATAGCACTCTACGACTTGGTGAATCAAATCATCAAAAAAATCTTCGTCATAACTCTTTTGATATATTTGCCCCCGCATTCTTTAGTCCAAATGGCATAACTTTATAGCGATAGATGCCTATTGGTGTCCGGAACGCAGATATGCTTTTTCATCCTCTGGGTCCATCTTAATTTGGTTGTGCCGGAGAAACCATCCATGAGAAAACATCTCATAAGAGGAAATGTTATCAATCACTGATCTCCATAACAGGTAGTGGAAAAATCATCCTTGGGACATGACTTTGTTTAAGTCCCTAAAGTCCACACATATTCTGATTTGCCCATTCTTCTTCTTGGCGGGCACTATGCTCGGCAATCAATTAGGGGTACTTTTTCCTCCCTTATGAAAACCGACCCTCGATTAGTTTCTTGGTTTCTTCAATGACGCCTCCCTCGAGATCAAACTTCATCTT